>NC_081426.1:11209690-11438437 GCF_949786415.1 Peromyscus eremicus | reverse complement strand
TCCCTTCCTCCCTTCCTCCCTCCCTCCCTCCCTCCCTCCCTTCCTTCCTTCCTTCCTCCCTCCCTCCCTCCCTCCCTCCCTTCCTTCCTTCCTTCCTTCCTTCCTTCCTTCCTTCCATATCTCAGTTAAGCTATTGTGGTTTATAAGCAAATGAGAATCGATAGAAGGACTTTGTTGGTTTCAATTTTTTTAGAAAACCTATTCCTATTACATATTCAGTCCATTGATCCTACAACCTATTGACGGGCTAGATACCGTTGTAGGTCCTAGGGATGTAGTGGTGGGAAAAATGGCAAAGTCCCCACCCTTACTTAGTTTTACCCTGGTGGGCAAATAGTTACAGGGCCAGTAGTGTGAGGAGATTTGGGAGAGGTGGGGCTTGGGGGTTGCTTATATAGATGTCAGGAAAGAACTCTCTAATGGAATATGTTGTGCAGAGACCCAAGTGAAACAGGATATACATGATTGATATGTGGAGAGAAAGGTGAGAAATGAGATGAGAAGAGAGGACAGCTGCAAGGCCCTGAAGCAGGAATGTGGATGGGAAGCAAGAATGCATTCAGGAGGTCGGTAGTAGGCTTTGGATCTGAGCTGTTAGTACACATGATGAAGTCTGACTAACCTTTCTGTTTTGGGGGAAGGTGGATAAACATGGACACAGGATGCCAATCAGGGCGCAGAACAGGACAGCCACAATATTAAACATAGAGGATAGGCAGTGGTAGCACACACCTTTAATCCCAGCATTCCAGAGGCAGAAATCCCTCTGGATCTCTGTGAGTTCAAGGCCACATTGGAAACAGCCAGGCATGGTGACACATGCCTTTAATCCCAAGAAGTGAGCCTTTAATCCCAGGGAGTGAGGGCAGAAAGCAGAAAGATATATGAGGCGTGAAGACCAGAAACTAGAAGCATTTGGCTGGTTAAGCTTTCAGATTTCTAGCAGCAGTTCAGCTGAGATCCATCCTGGATGAGGACACAGAGGCTTCCAGTCTGAGGAAACAAGACCAGCTGAGGAAATGGCAAGGTGAGGTAGCTGTGGCTTGTTCTGCTTCTCTTATCCTCCAGCATTCACCCCAATAACTGGCCTCAGGTTTGATTTTATTAATAAGTACCTTGTAAGATTACTGCTATAGGGCACCACTGCAGTAGCCTCAGGACAAGGGATGACCAGTAGGGTCAGCATAGAGACTATGGGGTAATAAAAGAGGTATCTGGCCCTAAGAAGGGAGAACCCCAAAAGGGTAGGAAGACCTTGGGAAGGAAGAGTTCTACCTGACATGTATTGCTTGAGATGGCTTAGACACCTAAGCAGAGACATGTCATCATCCACTGTTGTCACTGGTCTCGATCTTGGTAGGTAGGAGGTAAAAGTGTGAATACAGGCATTGTTGGCGTAGAGCCATGTTAAGGTGGAGGAATGGGGAGCAGTTCAGACAGCGTGACAGGAGAGGCTGTGCAGACATGGCAGCCATGAGGGCAGATCTCAGCTGACTGGGTTGGTTTTCCCAACAACACGAAGACATCCGTCACCTTAGAACTGGGAATCGGGAGGCTCTCTGAAGTCATCTGGGCAGAGGGCAAATGTAGCGGAGTGCTCCACTTCGGTCCGTGACTGCGGCTCAGAACAAGCCCTGTGAACAGAGTGCACTGGGGTTTCCCTTTGACCTAATGCAGCAGCCTGAGTAGAGAGGTCGAGAGTGGAGTACAGGGGTGTAGAGGGCGGGGCAGGAAGAGCTAGTCCGAAGCAGACCCCTGGCCCCAGTGGAGAGAAGAGCTCTAGAGCCTGGAGGGGAGGGAACTGTGAGAGCGGTAAGTGGTGGTTGGAGAGTAGATGCTTACAAGTTGATGTTGGTGATGGCTCACACCTGTATGAAATCGAGGCTATGGAAACAGAATCGGCCTCGTCTGTGTAGTATGAGATCAACCTAGGCTTCGTGAGACTGTCCGAAAGAAGAAAGTGAGTGAGGTTTGGAGGTAGTGCCCATGTTGCTGGTAAACTCGGGTTGACTTGGTGTGCTGGGCATGGAGAGCTGTGGTTGGGTGCAAAGACATTGTAGAGAGAGTCCCGGAAGCAAGATGCAGAGTATCGGAACAATCCTCCTCGGGGGCATTGGGGATGAAACTGGGCTGTGTGCAGAGGGGTGGGGCGGTTTTCCTTGCCTGTAAAGTCTTCATGGAATAGGGGTGGAGTGGGGTGCAGAACCCAGAGTTGAAGAAAACGGAAGGCAGGTAGGGAACGGTCTAGTAACACACATGTCCCTCGCAGACCAGGGCAAGGATGGGTTTGCCTGAGAGGTCCGCCAAAAGGACTTCTGTGGGACTAGACGGTGCCTGGGTGTGGGAAGGCGGTGAAGTCACAGCAGCAGGTCACAGAACGTCTGGGTGAGAGGTGAACAGGAGACGGTGTCTCTGAGATGGTGGTGTCTGTCCCTGAGTGCTGAGGTGGAACTCCAGGACAAAGGGGCTCCCCAGCTGTTGTGATTGCTCCTCTCAACTCTGGCACAGTGCCTGCCTGACATCCAGAAGATGGGAATGTGTGTTCTAATGGGTCAAACAAACAAAGAATTGTATGCAACAAAAGAAAATACCAAGTGAGAATTTAATTTCCCTCAAACCAACAAGGCAAAGAAACTGAAGTTGGTCTTTGGAGAAAAAACAATTTTTGTCAACAGTACAGTAGAGCTTAGGGCGAAATCATGTATTTAGGCCAAGGAAGAGGAAGTCATAAGCAAAGGTTACAGGTGTGGAGAGCTGAGTTGATGTCTCCCGCCTACAGAAGTGGTGCATGGGATGGGGACTTTGTAATGTAGAAGTAGATTATTATATTGCTTGCTGAATAGGATTCTTCATAAAATGTTAAAGCTTGGTCATTTATTGTAAACTGAGTTTCAATGATTAAAGTCGTAACATCCTTCTAAGTTAATAGGCCTGACGTTCCGACTCTGATATCAAATTCTAGAGATTAGCTTATTCATTCAGTGAATATTTATCACCCAGAAACTGGAGAACAGTGTGCCTGTGTGTATCTTCAGAGACTCAGAAGTAAAATGTGGTAATTAGTGGGTGTCTCTCCGAAGATGGACTTTTATATTGTATTACATGTTGCTTTACTAAATGTTAAGATGGGCTCGCATTCCGGGCTGATGTCAGCCCTATTTCTGCGCACCAACCAAGAGTAGTGTCTTGCCCCGGGAAGCATGCTCTGTGGCTGCCAGACTGTTGTCATGCCCCTTCTTGTTGTCGTTTTAGTGACAGCTATATTGTGCGCGTCAAGGCTGTGGTTATGACCAGAGATGACTCCAGCGGGGGATGGTTCCCACAGGAAGGAGGCGGGATCAGTCGCGTTGGGGTGTGTAAGGTCATGCACCCTGAAGGCAATGGACGAAGCGGCTTTCTCATCCATGGTGAACGACAGAAAGACAAACTGGTAATGACAGACACACACCGCGGGAGTTAACATAGCAGTGACTGATTTCTTTATATAAGTTACAGCCCTTTCCCCCCCTTTTATATTTTTAATATAGCCTTCCCTTTCCAGTGCAGCCCCTTGGCCACATACAGAATGCATGTCACAAGGGTGTTTGACTGTCTTGTTTGCATCGTTCATTAACTAAGGTGTGCCCTTGTAACAGGTGTGTAAAGCAAAAGCCTGTTCTTTATTATTACAAGTCATATAACAACAAACTGTGGAATCGGGGTTTTCTACGTGAGATGTGGGTGGGAGCAAGTTAACATGTGAGACAGTATCACCTAGCATCATCACCTATTCCTTCTAAATAAACCTTTGTCTGAAAGATACCAGAGCCTGGGGTTAGGGAGGTGGCCCAGAGTGTTTGCTATGCAAGCGTGGATACCTGAGTTTGGATTCCTGTAGCCACATAAAACATGGTGGCCATGCAGGCCTGTAACCCCAGCACTGTGGGAGACTGAGACAGGAGGATCACTAGGACTTACAGACCCGGCCTTGTCTCCAGGATCAGTGAGGCAACCCGTCTCAGGAACGAGATGAAGGGTGGGGAAGCAGGGTCCCTGACGTCCTCCTCTGGCCTCCACTCACAAAAGTGTACATACACCACACAAACACATCCAGCTTTTATCTCGTGAGTAATTAGGAAAGCGTCTGTGGTGGAAGAAAATCACGAAGAACAGTAGCATGACACTTCTGTAAGTAACTGTGCATGCTTGGAAACCAGTACATGGGACAGTGAATCTTACCCAAGGGCGGGGTTACATGAAGTCTCATGGAGCAACCTGGATGGCCGGTTACACCACAGTTTATGATGGGAGGAAGGTGGACCATCCAAGTCCAGTTTACTCTTTTTGTGGGGTGCCAGAGCTCAAACCTAGGACCTCATGCATGCTAAGCATGTGCTTTAACACTGAGCCACACCCCCAGTCCAAGCTAGTCACCTTTCCTTACTCTCTGCTCAGGATTGAACCCAGAGCCTTGAACATGCTAGGTGAGCACTTTCTCTGTAAAGTGCTGTGTGTCCCCAGTCCTGAGTCTCTAAACATAGTTTACTTTCTACTGTGTGTGTAAGTATATGTTCGAAATCTACAGTGACGAATAATGTGATGGATTGTATAAGATCTCCCAGAGAAAATGCACATGGCTCCACACATGTTGGTGTTACATTTGAGACCCTGGGCAAGTTTTATGTGTGAAATGTGTAGATATTCTTTTTTTGTTTTTTTCAACCACTTCTTATGGTTGAAGAAAATTACCAAGTAGGTAAGACAGAATAGTTTGTAAGTATCACAAATAAATGAACTGAAATGCCACTTTAACTTAATTCATTCCTAAAATTTCTCCCAGTGTAGGCAGTGTGACCACACTATAAAGAAAACGAAGTGCCAGGTGTGTGGTGGTACACACCTTTAATCTTAGCACTTGGGAGGCTGAGGCAGGCAGGCAGATCTCTGTAAGTTCAAGGCCAGCCTGATTTACACACAAGCTCCAGGCCAGTCTATATAGTGAGACCCTTACACACACACACACACACACACACACACACACACACACACACACACAAGAAAAAGAAGAGTTTAGAAAAAAGTGGCTTGCTACTGTGTGCTGGCATGTACTTCTAGCTGGCATAGGGTTAGCCCATTAGTTAGGTGATGCCCTGGGAATGAATTCTTGTTCTTGAGGACCGTATTTGATACAGCATTACACAGATCCCCAAACCAAAGCAGAGTCCCGACACACAGCGTATCTTCACGTGCCTTTTGTCAGTTTGTAAAGAGCTTTGTGTCTCACTTGCCTGTCACTACATTCTCTTTAAGAACGTTCCCATCTTGCTCACACTAATGTGATGTGATATTAGACCATCTCCTTAGTATCTGATCCCCCGTCCCCATCCCCCGTCCCCTATCACCGTAGTATTAGGAAGACATATTTAACTGCATTTTCCACATTTCATGTTTTTTAAGAAATAATTTGGAGCCGGGCAGTGGTGGTGCACGCCTTTAATCCCAGCACTCTGGAGGCAGAAGCAGGCGGAGGACTACTCAGAGAAACCCTGTTGTTTTTTTTTGTTTTTGTTTTTGTTTTTTTAAAAGAAAGAAAAGGAAGGAAGGAAGGATGAATGAATGAATGAATTTGGAGCCTGATTTTCACAACCTTTAGTGCCTAGGGGTGCTGCTGCTATGTGAGATTTTCCTTTAACATTTTGAGGTCATATGTTTTAAATCTCTGTCATTTTGATAGAATGGCAGTGGTCTCCATTGACTACCTGTGAATGACCTCATGTGGCTTCCTGCTTGTTAAAAAGTGTGACCGGCAGTCAGGCAGCCGGATGGCTCAGTGTCCGAGGGCACAGCAGCTCAGCCTAATGGCCTGAGTTCAGTCCCTGGGACCCACAGAGTAGGAGAGAACAGACGCTTGTAGATTCTCCTCTGACCTCCATTCCTCACACACAGGCACATACAAAACTAAGTGTGGTTCTGTTCTACTTCATCGTAACCGAGTTATCTGCCAGTGTCCTTTTAGTATTGATCGACTGGAACTTACTCTTCATATGTGTCCTGCCCTGTCCTTGCCTGCCTAATTTACCGATAATAGAGTTTAATAATTTGTTTCTTGTCTTTTTCCACTTCCATCAGTATTCTTATTCTGCAGAACTTCGGTAGAGAGTCTTTCCTTTGTACCCCTTTTCTAGTCTCCCTGGAGACTGTCTTCACGTGAAGGGTTCTATACACTTAGGGCTATTTCTGATTTGTTGTAGATTGTCAACCTAGAGTAGTCTCCATTTCTGGCTTTTTGAAATAGGCTCTCCCATAGCCCAAACTGGCTTTGTAGCCAAGGATGACTTTGAACTCCTAATCCTCCCAGGTTCTGGGATTACAGGCATGTGCCGCCACACCCAGCTTTAAAATGGTGAGACTGTCAGCCCCAGCCTCTGCCTTTCAAACTGCATTATGAATTTGTGTCTTCCCAGTGACTTATACATAGTAACTACAAATGTTTTCCTTTTTGTCCAAGGAAACCTCTGTTATATTCATGCCACATCTGAAGGGGGAAGAAACTGTCTCCACATTATAGTAGTGCATTGCTTCCCGAGTCCAGCATGAGCCACTTTCTCTGTGTCCACCTCCCATGGAATTGTGGGCCAGCTTCTGATTGCTTCTGATGATGCCATCAGGTGATGGGATGATGCCATCTTCCAGGTGTACCTTTACCCATCTTCAGTTTTCTGCATCTCTCCGTGCCTCTTCCTGCTCCCTTTGCTGTCACTCTGGACTTGGGTACCTGGTGGTGTTTAAATCACACACCTGCATACCTGCTTGTGCTTTGTCTTTGTAACCCCACGCTGTCTGTCTCACTCGGGGAAACTCTGGATTCCATCCCCACTCCCACACCGTTGGCAGATACAGTGGCATCTCTTTGATTTCCCCTACTCCATAAGGCAATGCTTCTGCCCGCTGGAGCCCATGAACCTGGAGGAGTTCTGAAAGGGGGCGGGTGGTTGGAGGAAGTCCCTTTAAAGGTGAGGGGACTCTGAGGTGGTGCTTGGCTGAGCCTGAGATGGAGGCCTAATTCCCCGTATTTCAGCTGGGCACGAGGTGCTTTTTCATAGGAGTGTGTGGAGAGTTGTTCCAGGAAATAGAGTTCTAGAAGTCAGCACATTTTGTCTCTGTGTGTGTGTGCGCGCATGTGCGCGCACTCTGTATTGGAGCCTGTGAGTTTAACTGACATTGCTCCTACATAAACCCATTCATAAGCTGTCAAAGAATTTTTGGTAATAGGGAAAATCAAGTTGTCCCGAGAAATTACATATAAACTCACACTTGGCGGCTCTGCTGGCCTGAAACTCACGCTTTGGTCCAGGCTGACATCAACCCCAGGTTTGATCATCCTCGCTCCACCCCCCAAATGCTGGAGTAAGAAACTGTGTTGAGATCACAGGTCTAATGCCCCCATACCTGCCCCTTTTCTTATGATCGTGGTGTTCTCCCTATGTCAGAACCCAACCAGTAACATGGTCTTTCTTTCCTTTGTTTTTTGGTTTGGTTTGGTTATTGGAGACAGAGTTTCTTTCTGTAGTCCTGACTGTCCTAGAGACTCACCAGGCTCTGCCACCCAAGCCCTGGGATTAAAGGTGTGTGCCACCACTGCCTGGCAACCTTGATTTTTAAGACAGGGATTCAGGTAGTCCAGGCTGGCCCATACTCTTAGGTGAGGATGACCTGACCTTCTGATCCTCCTGCCTCATCTCCCAAGAGTACAGGCATATGCCACTGTGCCCAGTTTATCTGATGCTGGGGACCCGGGGCTTCTTGGATGATAGGAAAGCCTCCTTCAGACTAAGCTACGTCCCAGCCCACACCTTTTTTTTCATGCTGCCTTCTGTAAAACTGCTGTTTAATCCTTCACCTTGAGTGAATGCCTTACTCAGGCCTGATTCTGTAGCATCATGAATTGGTTGCCTGGAGGAGAGAACGTGGGGTTTGCTGGGATTAGGCCAGTCTTCCGGATGGTGACACATACAGTATAAAAAAAAGATTTCTTTTAGCTTTATATTCTTTGTGGCTAGGAAGGCACTGGGGTTGAGTTATAGCCCCAGCTCTTTCTTCTTTGAGACAAGCTGTCAGTACAGAGCCCTTACTGGCCTTGACCTTGTAGTCCTCATGGATCAGCCTCCTTGGTGCTAGATTACAGTCATGTGCTACCATTTCTGCTCCACACCCCCGGTCCGTACCCCCCTCCTCTTGTTATTTATTTAATGGCTTGTGTGTGTACTCTGGCACACACACATGTGCATGATGCGTGCATACATACCACAATGCGTATTTGAAAGTCAAGAGGACAGGGCTGGAGAGATGGCTCAGCAGTTAAGAGCACTGGCTGCTCTTCCAGAGGACCCGAGTTCAATTCTCAGCACTCACGTGGCAGCTCACAACTGTCTATAGTTCTAATTCCAGTGAATCTGGCACCTTCACACCAACATACATGTGGACAAAACACCAGTGCACTTAAAAAAATAAAACCTTAAAAAAAAAAAAATGAAAGCCAGAGGACAGATGGGTCAGCAAAGAGGACCCGGGTTCAATTCCCAAAGCCCACATGGTAGTTCATCGCCATCTGTAACTCCAGTCCCAGAGGATCTGACATCGTCTTCTGGCCTCCACAGACCCCAGACGTTCACATGTGCACAGACATAACATGTACACAAAACACCCATACATATAAGGGAAAATAATAATTGAAACAAAAGAAAGTGTTTAATTATTGGTAAACTGTCCAGAACTCTGATTTTTTTTATTTTTAAACTTGGAAGTTCAGATTTTATCATTAGGGATGGGAGACTCCGGTTATTTCGTCTGAGACAGCAAGCTCAGTTAGCTCATTTCCAAGAAAATCTCTGCCAAATACCCAGTTTGCCATACCTGGTCTACTGGTTGATCTTTTAATAACAATGATGATTCACAGAGAGAGAGCAAGAGCGACAGAGACAGAGAGACAGAGAGAGCCGTTACAGCTGCACAGCACCTGGAGCGTAGAGGCAGGGAGAGCAGGAATTTGAGCCAGCCTCAGCTATTTGTCAAATCTAAGGCCATCTTGGGCTACATGAGAGACCCTGTCCCAAAAGGAGGGGAAATGAAAGAAGTTAATTCAGCCTATGAAGGAGCCCAGCTCACAGATGAGATAGTCGTACCAGCCGGTCCAGTGACAGTCACCCTGCTTCCTTGATCAGAAAGGGAAGGCGTGGGAACCCTGCCCTATTCCGACTGTGCATCTGTCCAAGCCGCTTTCATCACTGTTACCGACCAAAGCAGCGTGTTAGCGAACACTGAGTATGGAGAAGCTAATGTGAGAATCCGGGAGTGTGTCCTTCAAATCATGCCGTGATGTAGAGGGTTAAGGACATTCCTGAGTAAATAAAGCTGGTGTTGGCGTGTGGTGATGGCTGTTGTTAGCACAATGCTGCCACGATGCCATATTATCCATGCTGCCGTGCGGCAGTTACATTGCCCTCCCTTTCCTGCAGAAATGTCTCCACAGAGTGGAGATAGCAGAAATGGTACTGTGATACTCCCACTTCAGAAGGCCAGAAAGGGGCTGGAGATTAAGAAGGCTCTCGGAAGCCCACAGATCAAATTTGGGAAACTATTTATATGTAAGAGTGTAGGTGGTAGTGTTGTTTGTGAAAGGGGCCATTTGTGTGGACCATGGTTAAATAAATCCGTATCTGTACAGGGAAACATCACACAGCCACTGAGAAGAACCGTTATTAACTCTAGAGTGTTGAGGGCCTTTGTTTGGTACACCACCCCCCCATCCCCGCTAGAAATCAAATCCAGGGCTTTGGGCATGTTAAGCACATGCTCTTCCGCTATGTAGACAGATGCACACATGCTCCCTAAGACATGCTTTTTAAATTTTTTTTTTTTAACGTGTATGAATGTTTTGCTGTTTGCTTGTATGTGTCCTGCATGTGTGCCTAGTGTCCATGGAAGTCAGAAGAGGATGTTTGATCCCCTAGAACTGGAGTTACAGATAACTGTGAGCCTTCACCATGTGGGTGCTGGGAAGTGAATCTGGGTCCCCTGGGAGATGAACAATAGTTCTTAACAGCTGATCCATCTCTGCAGCGCCCCCCCCCCCCCGACATACTTTTAAGGAAAACAAAAGACAAGTTGCAGAAGCAATTTATAGAAACGGTTCTGCTGAACTGCAAATTTCTGTACATATGTAAGGAAGGAGCAAGGGGCCAGGGCTGTGCCCACCGTGACCGTGGGAAACAAGTCTGGGGGACACTGGTGAGGAGTGGGAGAAGAACAAGGCTGGAGCCCTTCTGGCGTTCACGTAAATAAATCTCCTAACTCAAGGGCTGGGGCAGGGGCTCAGTTGGTAGAGTGCTTGCCTAACATGCACAAAGCCATGGGTTCCATCTCCAGCATGGTTTGAACTGGGCATGATAACACAACCTGTAATCCCAGCATGGAGGAGGATTTGGAAGGTCATCTTCAAATACATGGAGAGATCAAAGCTACCGAAAAGAAATGGTTAGACAATGATAACCAAAGGCTGATTTTTTTTTTTCATTCTAAAAATACAGGAAAATTGAGTCTCTTTGTTTTGGCAAAGAAAAAAAATAAGTAATAATAACTTGAGACTTTGAATTGAAGCCTTTGGATTCTGAAATGGATGACATTTGTTAGTTAAAGCCTTGATTATTTGGACTTCCCCAATTTGGAATGAAGCTGGGCTGGCATTTAGTCATTGTGCTATTCTTAGGGGAAAATGACCATGATAAGCAATTTAATCATAAATAGAATTATCAGAGGCTGTCCTCTTCAATACGATGTTACAAAATTACCACTCAGTGCTGCTATTAATATGCCACTTTGACTATTGTTATTAATTTAGAGAACATTTAGTGAGCAGTATTTTATTTCTTACTGCTTTGACATATTCTTGAAATTTATTCTTTAATTTAGATTTACCCTCGTTTAGGTAAACTTTTATGCTTGCCCTGCATTTGACCTAGATTAACAATCCCACATTGTGTTAATGGCAGGGCTTTGCAAAACGTGGTCAGGGCTGTGAAAACCCAGCAGAGTCACTTCGGTGTTTGTGATAAAGCTATTAAATCGTTTGGGGTTTTTATTAATGAGAACATGAAGTTGGTGTCTGCTTGATTGCAAACTTCTATGACATGAACTAAACATTGGTGTCTGTCATCGACAGCGCTGCATTAAAAGGGGAGTTGTGCTATAATATATCTTGCCATCTAACTAGGGGAACAAGATTAATACATTAGAAACTATTAGAGACTGTTGAATCAGGTACAGAATTAATTGTGAGTGTAGCGAGTAGCATTTGAGGTGTCCTGTGGAGTCCATGTGACCCTGTTTGTTTTTCCGGTGTTTTCCATCTTAGGTAAATCGGACTGGGTTTGATGCAAAGACCGAAAGCCATTCCTTAGATTGACTCATTAGGAACATGGAGAGTATGCAAATAATCCTAATGTACAGTTAGTAGTAATGCCACCAGATTAGAACTGAAATGGGGGCCGTATGCACAGGAAGTGGACCTGGTGACTCACAGCCTAGAGGGACAGAGGAACAGGCGGCAAAGATAACCAGACGTTTTGAGCCAGAGCCAATGAACAGACAAGTGTTGGCATTGCCAGATAGATATGAAGAAGTTGGGAGAGACTAATTCATATTCAGCTTGTTGAGTTC
This sequence comes from Peromyscus eremicus, assembly GCF_949786415.1. Classification (NCBI taxonomy): domain Eukaryota; kingdom Metazoa; phylum Chordata; class Mammalia; order Rodentia; family Cricetidae; genus Peromyscus; species Peromyscus eremicus. The sequence continues at coordinate 11,426,743 of NC_081426.1, read as the reverse complement.
ACAGACACAGGGAGACACCCGTGGGGACCAGGAGGGGAGGCAAAAGACAACAGAAGCCCCCATTGGAGGCAGGAGGACAGCCAGGACGGTGGAACTTAGCAGAACCCCGAGTGCAGGGAGCAGAGAAGATGGTTGGTCAGTAGGAATCAGCTCTTTGCTCCAGTGGAGAGGCACACACCAGGGGCCGGTGTCCTTTTGTTACCATCCAGGATGGTTCTCAGTGAGGCTTACGACAGACGCCACCGTGGCTGTCCCACAAGTAACCAGCCTGTGTTTCAATCCTTTAGGTGGTATTGGAATGCTATGTCAGAAAGGACTTGGTCTACACCAAAGCCAACCCGACGTTTCATCATTGGAAGGTCGACAATAGGAAGTTTGGTCTTACTTTCCAAAGCCCTGCGGATGCACGAGCCTTTGACAGGGGTGTGAGAAAAGCCATTGAAGACCTGATAGAAGGTACTGGATTTGTCACTGCACCCTTAGAGGGACTGTGGAATATTCCAGATTCTTTTTCATTCCCACGGTCGGCCATCTTTTATCCGTGGCGTGTTTATAGGAGGGTTTGGGACCATTGGAAGATCATGAGATATCGAAACTTTCAGAACACCCTAGGTGAACAGTTGGAGACAGCGCAGGGGAAAGGTGAGGGGTTCAGAGTGAGTTGGCCCAGCTGGCTGAGCGTGTACTGGGAAACCAGCCGGCAGCTCTGGGTTTCCGTGTGGGTGTGGGGCTCACCCACTTCACCGGTGCTGACCGTCGGAAGGGATGTGCCTGCTCTGGAGATTGTTTTCTGTGTGACGTAAGTCACCGGTGTGTAGCACAAAGGGTCCGTTAGAAGAACGTAAGCAAGCTGGGGAGACGGCTTAGTGATTAAAGGCTGTGGCTGCTCTTGCAGAGGATCCGGGTTAGGTTTCCAGCACTCCTCCTAGCACCTAAAAGTTGGCTACTGACCACCAGTAACCCAAGTTCCAAGGAAGCCTCCACAGGCACCACACACATGTGGTACACAGACTCACATGCAAAACACCCGTACTTTAAAAGAAACTAAGCCAAGTGGTGGCACACACCTTTAATCCCAGCACTCGGGAGGCAGAGGCAAGTGGATCTCTGAGTTCAAGGCCAACCTGGTCTACAGAGTGAGTTTCAGGACAGCCAAGGCTACACAGGGAAACCCTGTCTTGGGGGCCGGGGGGCTGATAGAGAGAGAGAAAAGAAAAAAGAAACTAAGCCACATATTTCATTTGAAACCTAGGTTAACAGGCTAGAACTCCACCACAAGAATAAATTACTTCTCTTGTGGGCAAATGCACATAAACAGTCAGATTCCTTTTTCCTTTTTTGTTTCATTTTTAAGAACAACAGGATTCCTACACTATTTCAAGTTACTATTTAAAATTTTTAAATGTGTAGAGTGCTAGATATTATAGCACTCACCTTTAATCCCAGCGCTCAGGAGGCACAGACAGGAAGATCTTTGTGAGTTTGAGGCCAGTCTAGTCTTAACAGCAAGTTCCTGCCCATAGCCGGGAGCCAGGACTCTATAGAGAGACCCTGCCTCAAAAAAACAAAAACGAGAAGTGTAAAGTGGGGCTCTCAGAAAGCTTAGTGGTCAGAGCACTTGATGTGCGGCCTCACGACCCAGACCCTCCCTGGAGCCCGCAGAGGGGGAGGGGACCCATCCCTGGAGCCCGCAGAGGGAGAGGGGACCCATCCCTGGAGCCTGCAGTCAGGGCAGGAGGGACCCCCTAACTTACTGTCTGACCTCCACATGCAATCTCTGTGCTGTAGGCATGCCTGGACAAACTCACATACATGCTAACAATAAATAGAACAAAAGTTAAGAAAGTCAAAGTAGAAGGTGCTTTTTTTATTATTATTTAAAGAAAGTGCTTTGAGATATATTTATAGTTATCAATGGCCTCCAGATATTACTAATAGTAATGAATTGTTTTATACAGGAGAAATGCTTTAAGAAAGAGAGCATTTTATTACTGAATTTATGACAGGATTAGAAGATGGTGAAATGGGGCTGGAGAGATGGCTCAGTGGTTTAGGGCACTGGTTGCCCTCCACTGGTATCGGGGTTTGATTCCCAGCACCCACATAGTTTCAGGGTTTCCTCGTCTGGCCTCCCAGGACACCAGACGCACAATTAGTACACAACCATGTAGGCAAAACACTCCGTAGACATAAAAAAAAATGAGAAGTTTTAAGAAAAGAAGATAGTGAAGCGCTGATGTCATGAAGTGGTAATTCAGCCCATTTTTAACTGCTAGGGACTGCGCAGAAACAACACAGTGGATCTGCTGCAAATCGAAAGGGCCCTTTCTGCCCCGTGTGCAGCCAGTGCCCACGACGGGCCTGGAAAAGCCTTAGGCCACAAACATTCCGACTCTCCACTTCTGCACACTTCAGTTACAGATCAGTATCTAAGGTACTGGGACCCTGAGGCATGGTAACACCAAGTCAGGATTACCACCAAGCCTCGGTACTTGAGTTTGATTCCTGGGACCCACACGGTGAAGGAAATGACCAATTTCCACAAGTTGTCCTCTTACCAAGGAATGCCATGGCATTCTTGTTCTCTCTCTCTCTTACACACACACACACACACACACACACACACACACACACACTTTATGTGTTTTTATAAAGACTGTTTCTCTTTAGGTGCATCTATTGAATTGACCTCCACATTCCTGGCTCCTGTTGGTGGGAGAACCCGGGGATGAGGTTAGGGGGTGGGTGTTGCTGCACTGATGTGCAGACTGGATAAAGAGGTGAACAAGAAAGTTGAACTTGAACTACCAGATCATTTCATGATGGGATTAGCTGGATTTCTAGCAGAAACCTTAATTTTGTCCTGGAAAAAGCAAAGCCAAGTTGTTGGGGCTCTTAGTGTCTGCTTACAACACAGCTCCCATAATGTGGCCAGGGAGTGCAGGGTCTGAATTCAGAAAGGTGGTAAAGGGGTGGGGGTGGGGGGTGGGGATTAGGACTTCCTCAACAGGAAGTGAAAAAAGATCAGGGAAATGGAAGCCCAGCTTCTCTGAGGCTGGGTAGATCTAATGGAGACATCTTTGGTGTTTCCCCTACTCGGATGAGACCCTGAGGTCACCGAGAGCCTGAGCCTGATTCGAACCTTTCAGAGGAGTAGGCAGGCTCTCTTCACCTCCTCCATGGCCCTCTCCAGTGCAAAGGATGACCTCTGGGGACAGTAGTTCAGTGGTGAGTGCCTCTGGTGTACATGAGGCCCTGGGTCCCTCGTACTGTCAAAATAAAGAAAGGGGGGCTGGAGAGATGGCTCAGAGGTTAAGAGCACTGGCTGTTCTTCCAGAGGTCCTGAGTTCAATTCCCAGCACCCACATGGTGGCTCACAACCATCTATAATGAGACCTGGTGCCCTCTTCTGGCCTGCAGGGATACATGCAGACAGAATACTGTATACATAATAAATAAATCTTAAAAAAAAAATTTACTTTAAAAAAAAAAAAGAAAGAAAGAAAGGAAGAAAGACAAAATATGCTTTCAAAGGCTGGGGGTGTGACTCAGGGGTAGATGTGACCCGCTTAGCATGCACAAAGTCCTGGGTTCAGTCCTCAGCACTCAAGGAAAACAGAACAAAAACCGGCCACCACACTTCACACTTCTAGATGATTGAAGTCAGTCATCCACAACTTGATTGATTTAATTACATTCTTGTCTTTTTAGGGTCAACGACCTCATCTTCCACTATTCATAATGAAGCTGAGCTTGGCGATGATGACGTTTTTACAGTAAGTTTCCTTTGTGTGTCGTGTGTGGGCCCGCGCGCCCCCCCCCCGCCCCCCCTCCCCCCCCCCCCCCCCCCCCCCCCCCCCCGTAGTAGATGAATATCTGGGAAGTTGCCCATTAAGGACATTTTGCAATGTGGCATTTGAAGTTGCTTTGTGGCTGCTGTTAGAGGACACTCCATCCTCCCAGTGTTTCACGTTCTGGTCTTGACCTCCTTGCTCAGACTTGCAGTGGTACGGCCCACACTCCCACACCATCAAAGTTCAGCTCCTAAGGGCTACTGGCACATTCAGGGGCCAGCTGCTCTGATTTGCCCAGGACAGTCCCAGGCAGACCTGGACAATTGGCCCTCCTCCTCACAATCTTCTGCGAACACATTGGTGCCAAAGGAAAGTCAGAAGGCCACCCCCCACTCCCACCCCCCCCCACCTCCCCCGTCCACCGTGCTTGGAGTGGTGAGTGGGTGTCAAGCGGAGTTTGAAGCTGAGCACCTTGACCCACAATGAAAAAGGCGTTATGGTGACCCAGCAGGCATATTCACGTCAGTGGACACTTGAAAGCTAATCTTCATACTGTATTTGGTTTTGTCTGATTCCCTTCCTGTTTTTTTGTTTTTTTTTTTAATGGAAAGTGTAAAGAGTTGGCATGGTGACTGCTTGTATACAGCACCTAGATTCGGTGGACTTGCTAGTTATATGTTCCTGTGACTCCCCTAAAGTGTCCTAACAAACGAGACTTGAGGAAGACAGGGTTCTTCTGGCTCACAGTGTATGGTGGTTACAGGCCATCGTATATGGCCATGTAGTCATTACAGCAGGAGCTTGAGACAGCAGATCACGTTGTGTCTGCAATCAACCATGAATGCTGCTGCTCCCCTAGACATCACCATCATCCTGTTACTCAGTGTGAGTGCAGGACCCCGGCCAGGAAATGGTGCTGCCCACTTCTCGGGTGGATCTTTCTTTCTCATTAACCTCATCGAGATAATGCTTCACAGGCACAGCTAGAGGATAACCTATTCTAAGTACTAGTAGGTACAGTTAGTCTCTGATTAGAGCCTGTCAGGCAGGTTGACAGTCAATACTTTTACCTTTGTATTTATTGTTATTGTGTTTGTGTCTGCGTAGGACGGGGGGGGGGGGGGGGGGTGGTATGTATGTATGTCACGGTGTTCTACGTGGTATCTGTTCTCTCTCACGACCTTTACGTGGGGTCTGAGGAATCAAACCTGGGTCTCCAGGCTTGTGTGGCAAGCACTTCTCTGGAAGACAGTTATCTCACGGGCCAACAATGAGTTGGCCATAAGAGTGCCAGTGTGTCTTAAGACACATAGAGAGAGAGTTGTTTTTTTTTTTTTTTTAACTAATCCAGTTCAGTGTAAATTCCCCTAATTTTCTTCTTTATTGCTTGGTTGATTTTTGTGCGTATATGTTTGTTTGTGTGTATGTGTGCCTGTGCATGTACACTACTTGTAATTGGTGCCCGTGGATGCCAGGAAGGGGGATCCTATCACCTGGAGCTGTAATTAGCGGGGTTGTGAGCCACCCGACGTGGATGCTGGGACCCACACTCACTTCCTCTGGAAGAGCAGCAAGTGCTCTTACCCACTGACTCATCCACCAGCCCATCTCCTAATGTCTTTACCATGCATTCCCGTAAAGAGCAATCACAGAGGACTTTTAGGGAGGCTGATCTGTTCTGATGCTCTGATAGTAGACACATGTCACTGTACGGCTGTCCCAACCCATAGAATCTGTAACCGAAGCATAGGGAAAACTGAGAGTCGGGATCATTTGTGGGTTGTAGTTGGGTTTTTGTTTTGTTTTGAAAAAGGATTTCACTGTGTAGCCCTGACTGACCTGGAACTTGCTTTGTTGACTAGGCTAGCCTTGAACTCACAGATTCATTCGTCTGTCTCTGCCTCCCTAGGGCTGAGATTAATTGAGGGCACCAGCACACCTGGACAGTTTATTGATTTTTAACAAATACATAGTATGGTGGGCAGGCAGCATGGCTAATAGAGCTGTATAGTTTGAGGCAAAGAGTGTACAGGGAGTCTCAGTGCCTTTAGCTCAGTTTTGTTTGTTTGTAAACCTAAAATAAAACAGGAAATAAAGTTGAATGAAGGTATTTAAATATAGCAAGGCCTCTTCTACAGAGAGCACTAAAATTTCAGAACGTTGTCTAATATCTCCTTTATAATTACCCAGTTGCCCCCAAGACTGCCTTTTGTAAGCTGTTGTTAACTTGTTTTAGTTTCACATTTTAAAATATGGGGAGTAATTGATTAAATTTGTTTCTCTGCACTTACAGTTTGTGGCCATTGGTGTGAAAGACACTGCTTTGGGACTATATAGGTGTGTAGGCCAAGGCACCAACGATCACAGAACCAATGGTAGGGCTTGAAGAACTGAGTTTGACCCACGGGAAGCCTGAGAACGGGCAGAAGGCAGACGGTGGAAGATTGTCCCGTCTACACATAAGGCAGGGGTCGGAACACACTTCACTGAGGGGTGGCTTCCCTGGCTTCTGCACAGGATTTTGGAGCTCTGGGGCGAAGATAGTAGGAGGAGAGGAGGCTATGGAGCGTCGTGGTCCGGATGTCGCAGAAACATTGTGTAGTGGGACCGTCAGGAATGAACTGGGCCGGCCTTCCTTGGAGCGGCTGGTAGACTGGCCGAACAGGCAGATCCTCTCAGCAGTTGGCATGTGCTCACATCTGTTCTTTTGTCACGTTTGGGGAGACGCACAACAGCAGGGAGGTTAAAGGTGGTTTCCTGTGAGCCGGAGCAGAATCGTAATTGGCAGCTGCTTCCCAGCTACCTGCCAGAAGTGATTTATAGACTGAGGCGGGTGAGAAGGGAACGGGTGATAGAAACCTGAATCCTCTCGGTCTCGTCCTGTAAGCCGCACTCTGGGAACGGCTGACACTGGGTTAAAGGTGCCCTCGACAGACTGCATTCCGGGTAGACCTGGTGTATAGGGTCACTTGCCTGTTTACAAACATGGGCCTATTTATAACAGTACCTCCCTTCCCCAGGAAAGGCCCATATTAATTCCCAGGCTGTTGGCTGTGGGAAAATGGGGGTGGGGGGCGGACATGCCACATTCCTGTTCATTGACCAGCTCACTGTAACTAGACATTCCGTCCCAAGACAGTAAAGGAGTGTGAGCCAAGGAAGCGAGCAGCCACTGAGTTCCACACTTCCCAAGTGGGTAAAGTGTTCTCAAACCGGTTTTGGAAGACAAATGTTTAGAGCTTGGAATTCCTGTCACAAAGGGTATAAACGCTGCTGAGCGCCCCCTCTTGTGATTCTTGAGAATTACGACCGTTTTCAGAGGTTACTGCTTGCATTCGGAGCCCTCATAGAGTTGTGACCGGAGATGTCAAGCATGTGTGTTTTCTGTCTCTGCCATTGGAGCCAGAGGTTTCCCTAGTTCTTAGGATTCCTTGGGGTTTGGGGGACACAGGGTGCTCTCGACACCATGGGTGCTTAGGAGCCCGCACATGGCTGAACTTCGGGGACACCAAGGGTTCACATGTTGCAGCTTAGTCCCCAGTGTGCCGATAGTTGGTAGTTGGTGGAGTCTTTCAGAAACGGGGCCTGCCAGGAGGGGTTAGGTCCCTGAGGACGCTCCCCTCAGAAGAGAGTAACCTGTTCTGTGGAGTGCTCATGTGACCTTGTGGGCTCACAAAGCAGTGGCTCTCTCTGCCCCAACACTTTTCAAACGGTCATAGTGATCCCTTGGAATCAACTTGTCCTGGTCACGTCTCAAAATGAGAAACGGGACTGTCTTCCTGTGGGAAGGTACCTGTCTACATTCTTGTCATCTGCCAACGTTGTTGTCTGCTCTCCCTGTCCCCCATTCCTCCTAAGCCTGTCCCCTCCGTTTCATTACCCAAGCCTGTGCCTGTCCACGTCTCTCCTGTCAGAGGCCCCACCAGAAATTCTTGAATAGCTACTGCTCTGTGTGAGTTTTTGTTATTCTAATTCTTGGGTTGTTTTTTACTGTGTGGTGTGTGTGTGTGTGTGTGTGTGTGTGTGTGTGTGGTGGTGGTGTTTGAGACAAGGTCTCACTCAGTGAGATTACACATGTGTGTAAGCCAAGGGCCAGTGATCACAGTAGCAGTTGATTGAATCCATAAATGTAGAACCTGTGCATTCAGGGGGTCCACTGTGTGGCCACTGTTTTAGTTTGGGTTTTATTGCTGTGAAGAGACACCATGACCATGGCCATTTTTATACAGGAAAACATTTAATTGGGGCTGGCTTCTAGGTTCAAAGGTTTAGTCCACAATCAGCATGGTGGGAATTATGGCAGCATGCAGGCCAACATGGCAGTGAAGGAGCCAGGAGTTCTGTGTCTGGGTTGGCGGGCAGTAGGAAAAGAGAGACACACTGGGCCTGGCTTGAGCATCTGAAACCCCAGAGCCCACCCCAGTAAGTGACACACCTCCCCCAACAAGGCCACACCTCCCAATGGTGCCAATCGCTGTGGGCCTATGGGGACCATTTTCATTCAAACCAAATAAATAATAGCACATTAAAAGTAGATGAGTGAGCCCGGTGTGGTGGTGCATAACTTTAATCCCAGCACTCAGGAGGCAGAGGCAGTCAGATCTCTTGAGTTTGAGGCCAGCCTGGTCTACAGAGCAAGTTCCAGGACAGCCAGGGCTAAACAAAGAAACCCTGTCTGGGGGTGGGGATGGATAGATAAATGATAGGCACTAACTCAGAGATGTGTAGAGCTGTAGGCATGCCTCTGCCTCAGCAAGATCTTGATTGCAGAGGATGGTGAATTCATCTGCTCTAGCCACCTTGTTTCTGAGAAATAAAGTAGCGGTGTATGATTTTACAGAGAGGAGGATCCAGGGTTCAGGTGGGTAGTTTACATAAGGTCACGCAGCTGGTTCATGGTGGGCGAGCAACCAGTACTACCTAGCAACCCTTCCAGTCACTAGTGCTGTTCTCTTCCTTGATTGAATAATTAACTTTATTTTGTTATTGTTGTTGTTACTGTTTTGTTTTGTTTGAGATAAGGTTTCTCTTTGTAGTGTTGGCTGTCAATATGTACACCTGGCTAGCATTGAACTCACAGAAATCCTCCTGCCTCTGCCTCCTGAGTGCTAACATTAAAAACATGAGCTATCACGCCAGGCCCTTGTTTTCTGAGACATGATCTCACATAGCCGGGAACCTCAGGCTGGGTGCCTTGAACTGCTGTGTCGCTGAGGATGGCCCTGAACTCTGCTGGTCTTCTTCCCTCCGTCTGTCAAATGCTGGGATCACAGGCGTGCACTACCACAGGCAGCAGCTACTCCATCTTTTAAATAACCACCAAATCCAAGAGTCGTGTTTGAACGTTGTCTTGGACTCTAGTTATTTAGAAAGAAATAAGCATTGGTCAGTGGTTCCTCATATCCTGGTCCTGTAGTGGGCTCAAGACCTGCTACAGTGAATGTTATATACCCTTGAAATCCGAAAACAGTTACCGAAGGCTGGACCACAGGGAGGCCTACCACACCGTGGTCCTCGTGGTCCTCTAGAGGAACACAGCTAATGGGGTGAATATCTATCATAAATTTATTAGATTGGTTTACACACTGTGGGCTGGGTAGTCCGGCAGGAGCTACCCACCATACCTTGCTGAGAACTGGGTAGTCACACATCTTACAGTAGTCTGGTGCTTGAGGCCTGGAGGATGCTCAGAGGCCTGCTGGTCCTCAGTTTACGTTAGAGGGCAGAGAAGCTGGGTTCTGATGTGTGGCAGCAGCTACAACAGGATAAACGTACTGGAGAGCAAGAAGCAAAGGCAACAGCAAGCCGAGAGCGATGGATGCTGGCACGTCCGTGTCTCCCCTGTGTGCTTAGAGGGGTCCCCACAGCGGGCTGGTCTTCCCTGAACCGAGAAGTCCCGTGGCTGTGTGAGGCGTCAGCACCAGAGACCAGCAGGAACGAACAGTGTGTGTGTGCTTTGGTGTTCCCTGGGCCCTTAGGTTTCTCCCTTCACACAGGAAATATGACCCTTTCTTTTTCCCCAGCAGACTGCACTTCTGTCCATGTTGTCCCCAGACTGGAAAACAGTCCACCCTCAGGCCCTGTGCTTGAACCTGTAACACCCTGGTTTTTGCTAGCAGGTTATGACTTGGTGGCCGTTCACTGCTGCTGCCCCTTGTGATTTCTCGGCTCCTCCCACCCACCCCGGGAGTTAGAGCTTTACTTTGTCCGGGTTGGGCTTTTGAGTATTTGTAAATTGTGCTGCTTTTCAGTCTTGATTCAGTAAACTTCTTGAATTTTGTAATCATCAGTTTGCAGAAGCAAAATACAGAACCCTGAAGATAAAACAAGTTGAGCCCTGTGTGGTGGGTGGAGTAGATTTATTTGGTGTTTTTCTAATAAGTTTCCTGTTGCTGGTTTTTTTCTGTTTTGTTTTTGTTTTCTGTTTTTAATTTTGGCCTTTTTGTAACTTAAGTTTTATTCTAAAGTTTTATTTTTGTTTTGTGTTTGTTTGTTTGTTTGTTTGTTTGTTTGTTTTTGAAACAGAGTTTCTCTATGTAGCCCTGGCTGTGCCGGAACTTGCTCTATAGACAAAGCTGGCCTTGAACTCAGAGATCCACCTGCCTCTGCCTCCCAAGTGCTGGTATTAAGGGCATGTGCCACCACCGCCCAGCCTAAAGTTTGATTTTTATATTGTGTGTATGACATTAACAAGTTATATCAAATATTAGTAAGACAGATGTGATAAAAGAACAATAGACTGTCCATGCAGGTGTGGGGTAGTGGGTGGTTTGGAAAGAGAAACCATACATAGATCATTCATGTGAGCTGAAGGACTGTGGAGTCACAACAGCAGATCCTGAGAAGTTAGGTGGTGACACCCAGGGTCTTCCAGTGGAAGATCTAGAAGTCTATGATGAAAGGAAATGGGTAGAAGCTTTTATAAGTTACCTTGGTTGTGTTGTCTTATCATAGCAGCAGGGAAGTGACTAATACAGAAGTTGATAGACGGGCCTGACCATGCTGTTTTGGAGGAATGTGGAAGACTTTGAGACTTTGAATGCTATAAGTAAAGCATAATGGATCATCTCAGCAGGAGCTTGGACGACAGCGGTGCTTAGAGCTGTGTGGACTGTGGAGACCCAACTTAAGAGTTTCAGAGGGGGAAATACAAGCCGCTAAGTTGATGTGGTGGTTTAAATCGGAATGGCCCCCATAGACTCATGAGTCTTGGCCCATAGGAAGAGGCACAGTTAGGGGGTGTGGTCTTGTTGGAGGAAGTATGTCACTGTGGAGGTGGGCTATTAAGTCCCATATGCTTAAGCTAAGCCTAGTATGACAGTCTCCTGCTCCCTGTGTGTCAAGATGTGGAACACTCAGCTCCTTCTCCAGCACCTGTCAGCCTGCGGCATGCTGCCATGTTTCCCGCCATGATGATAATGATCTACACTTCTAAACTGTCAGCCAGCCTCAATGAAATGTTTTCCTTTATAACAGTGGCCATGATCATGGTGTCTCTTCACAGAAATAGAAAGTCAGATTAAGACAGCTGGAGACGATTCTTGGGATATTTTGGCAAAGAATGTAGCTGCTTTATGCCATTGTCTGAAGAACTTGCCTGAGGCTAGAGTTAAAAGCAATGGCCTAATTTCTTTGGCAAAAGAGATTTCAAGACAGCCTAATACTGACTCTGTCACTTGGTCACTCATAATCACTCTTACACAGGTCAACAATTAAAAATGATCAAATGGGCAGAAAGAAATGCAGAAATACACTTGGGGAAAAGACCAAGGCTCGTGCTGAAAGAAACGAGATAAGTAGAGGCCTGATGTGCAGTGGAGCAAAGGGAAGGTGCTTCTCATTTGTGAAAGGAAAGAGCCAAGGAAATTCTGTTCCTAAACAGCAAAAAAAGGGAAGGCGACTGCAGATGTAAATCAGGGTGTCGGGGCTCTATCCCAGGCGGGCGGCTGCACTTGGCAGTGTCCACGTGGTCCTGGCTTTAGAGTCCTGCAGGGTATACAGGAATAAAGGGTCTGTGGAATCGTCCTCTGTGGTTAAGGAGAGCCAAGGCCAGGCGGTATGTAGCAGGGCCCCTGCGAAGGCCCTGAGAGGCCATTGTGTAAAGCTATGAAAACAAAGCCTGAGTCGAACTGGAGACCCCAAGATGTTAGCAGTGCCGGAGCCGCTCACACACAGAGGGTAGAGCTAGCCCGAGAGAGACGTGTGTTGCGGGCAGCAGAGCTGGAAGACAGAGCCTTGTAAGGCTGAACGTAGAGCTACAGGAGTTTGAGTCTGTCCTGCCAGATTGGGGTCTTGTTTGGTCCGTGCTCCCTCTCCGTTCCCTAACTCCTCTCTTTTGGAATGGTGATGTAGTCTATACCATTGTATATTGGAAGTGTGTGATTTGCTTTTCATCCTACAGTTAAGAGGTTGCCTTGATTGGAAGAGATTTGAACTTTGGACTTCGTTGTTATTGTTTTGTTTTGAGATAGTGCCTCTCTACATAAGCCCTGGCTGTCCTGGAACTCACTCTGTAGACCAGGCTGGCCTCGAACTCACAGAGATCTGCCTGCCTCTGCCTCCCAAGTGCTGTTGTTAAAAGCTTGTGCCACCATGCCCAGCTTGAAATTCAGACTTTTAAACAATGTTGAGACCAAAAGACTTTGAAGTTGGACTGAATGCATTTTATGTTATGATATGGCCATGAGTCTATGGGGGGCAGGAAGTGGAATGGGCTAGTTGGAATAGGAAATCTGTAAGTCTTGAGCTTTTGAACACTTGGTCCCAAGGTGGTAGGAAGTTCGTGAAATCTGAGGAGGTGTGGCATTGCTGAGGGAGTGTGTCAGGGGGTGGGGGGTGGGGGTGGGCTTTCAGGTCTCAGGAGCCACTCAGTCTCTGGGTTCTGCTTTCAGTTTGGGATGTGAGCGCTAAGCTGTTCTTGTTTTCTATAAGTCACCTTGGTCCCTGTGTTCTATCACAGCCACAGAAGGATAACTAATATAGACATGTTAAGCCTTGTTTCATTTTTAAAATAACCTTGAGGATTTTAGCCCCGTTTTACAAATGTAAAAACTGGAGTTAAGAAGTCAGCTTGACTAAGAGGTCAACTTCTACCTACTAATGTGGAGAGTCACTGAAATCCAGCCTACCTGAGCCAAAAAAAAAAAAAAAAAAAACCCGAAACCTACTACTGTCAGCATAATATTCCACTGTGGTTCGGTGCCCAGGGCTGTGCTTCCTGCATTGAGGAGTGTAGCGTGAAGTTCCTCCGGTCCTGTCCAGTCCGAGGTCCAGATGAGTCTCTCCACCCGTGGTTCCGCAGCTGCTTATAAAATAATCATTCAGAGGCTCACGGGTACAGAGGAGTCTGCCGTGCCCAGTCCCCGCTTTCCGAATACAGCCGGAGGCACTGGTGAGGTGGATCTAACCCCAACGCTGCCTCTGCTCGCTCACTGGGAGGCCTGTTGGAGGAACCGCCTCTCCTAAGAGTTCGGGTCCCAGGCCCAGAGTGATTAGAGAGAACTTCACTTTTGTTCTCGAGTGCGGAGCCCTGAAGTTCGTCTAGTGAAACCTCTCCCAGAGCAAGGAAGATTAAAAACAGCCTCGGTGGTCAGGTCTTGGAGTTGAAGTTGGCAGAGTCACTGGAATACTTCAGGATCTTGCTGGCTTGTGTGTGTGTGTGTGTGTGTGTGTGTGTGTGTGTGTGTGCGCGCGCGCGCGCGCGCGCGTGTGCATGTGCATGCCTTGTGTGGCACTTAACCTGCCCTCTGGCAACCACAGGATAATAGGTGAACCTCTTCCCAGGTACATGCCTCCGTCACATCAGCACTTGGCAAGATTTGTCGGATAGCACAAACCTGAAATAAATTCTGACCTTCCCCATCTCTCTCTTGCATTCCTTGTATTCTAGTCCCCTCCTGTTTCTGTGACAAATGCCGTGACCGAAAGCCGTTTACACAGTGGAGAGATTTATTTGGCTCACATTTCCTTGTCACAGTCCATCATTGGGGGGAATTGGGGGAGGAGTGTACAAGCAAGAATTTGAAGCAGAAACCACGAAGGCTCACAGGCTCACCTGCCCAGGGAATAGTGTCACCCACGGTGGGCTGGGTGCTCCTATAGCAGTTAACAGTCGCCCACATTCATGGCCACAGGCCAGTCAGTCTGGACAGTCCCTCAATCGAGACTCCTTTCTCAGGTGACTGGACTGTAAAGTTGACAGTTAACGCTAACTAGGACACTCAACCCTTGTCAACCTGACACAGAAACATGTCACTTTAAACCATAGCCTTGTCTCAAGAGCTTGTGTTAATATCACAATATAAATATACTACAGCTTTAAAAACCCAGTCTCTTAACTCTGGGATCCTGTAAAACTAAAAATAAGTTTCATATTTATTCCAAAAGGGAAGAACCAGGCCATAAAAATGATTAGATCAAAACAAAAACAAAACAGCAGTGTACGTCAGAAATCCTGTAGCTCGATGTCTGGCATCTGGAACTCCCTCATTGTGTAGCTTTCTGGCTCTAAGGGGCTTGGGGAGTCCCACTTCTCCAGTCCTGCCATCGGCAGGAAGCACAGCTTGTCCCATAGTTTAAGCTGGCTCCGCTAACACCTGCTGCTCTTCTGGGGTCCGTCTCTGGTCTCCTGGGGTCTCCATCACAGCTGAGGCTGCACTTTCACCAATGGCCCCTCTGATGATTGTCCGCTGGACCAAGCTTCAGCTGCTCTCCATGACAACCTCACACCCTCAAAACCAGTTCCCCCTGGACAGTGCTTGCAGACTATTTGCCAAGTTCTATGGCACATGCAAAATACAGCCTGCCTCCCATGGGCCAGCTCTGTGTTCTCACTGTGAAGACATGGTTTTCTCAAAGAAGCGCAGAAGATTCCACTTCTTCTGCAAGAGAAGATCACTGAGCGATCACTGGTGCTGATCTCTCATTGATCACAGCTGCTTCGGCAGCCCCAGCTTGCCCAGCATACCCTTGTCCCAGGGAAGCAGAAGTTTCACCTCGGTACTGTTGCCCGGTTGTCGGTCAGCTGTCGATTCTTCGGCCCCAGACGATCAGCACACACACTTTTTTAGCCAAAGTATCACACTAACGCCCTCAGTCATCAAATCTCAGTGGTTGCTTCGCTACCGTCTGAAACGCTACAGGACAGACCTCCGTTGTCCACGTGTGTTCTAAGCATTCTTATCTTCCAAGATCCCTCAAGAGTAGCCCATTAAGCTGTGAGTATTCACCAGGAAGAGACAGGCCAGCCTCTGAGATCAAGGACAGCCAGGGCTACATAGACAAACCCTGTCTCAAAAGAGGTGGAGGGGGCTTTTATTTCCACTTAATGTATATCTCCTCTTGTCCTGGTGCCTAGCAGCCAGGTTCACAGCAACCACAGTGGCTGGTGGGATCCAAGTATATAGCCCTTTTCGCCATGGCCCAGTGCTGTTTCTGCACTTAGAAAACCAACTTGTCTTTCCAAGGTCTTGCTGCTGGGCCTCCCTGCCTACTGAGCTAACTACTTCATGTTGAGACAGTCTGGTCCTTGACATGTCTAAGATGCACTCAAGATCGGAAAACCAGGAGAATTAGTCCATACCTCTCTCTGATCCCAACTTGGGAGGTTTTAGTCAGATTTTTCTTTGGGCCACCAGCTCACAAATAAAGACATAAAACTTCTTATTAATTATGAAAGCTTGGCCGATAGCTTAGGCTTGTTCCTAACTAGCTCTTATAACTTAAATTAATGCATTTATATTAATTTACATTCTGTCGCATGGTGTTACCTCTCTTCCGTCTTGCATTTCCTGTTTCCTCTCCATGTCCCCTGGCATCCCCACACACCTAGATTCCTTTTTCCACTTCTCTCTCCTTGGAAAGCCTGCCTGTACCTCCTGCCTAGTTGTTGGCCATTCAGCTCCTTATTAAACCAACCACAGCACTATATCTTCACTCGGTGTACAAATATCCTACAACAAGGAGTAGAGTCAGAAGTTCAAGCCACCCTGGGTTTGTTTGTGTGTATCCAAAAACAAAGAAAAATCCACTGGGGTTAGAGAGATGCCTTAAAGGTTAAAAGCATCTTTAACTGCTCATAGCACCCAGCTCAGGTGCCTCCAACTCCCTGTCAGCTCTAGGGGTCCAGTGCCCCCTTCTGGCCTCCAAGGGCACCTGCACTCACATGCACATTATTAAAAATAAAATAAGCGAGGTGTGCTAGCACGCACCTTTTTTATGTTTTTATTTTTTAATTATTTTGTGTGTATGTGCATATGCCTGCTTGTTTGTGTGTGCACCACATCCATAGAAGTGCCGGTGGAGGCCAGAAGAGGACATTAGATCCCGTAGAATTGGAGTCGCAGGCAGTGGAGCTGTGTGATGTGATGTGGATGCTGAGAATCGAACCCAGGTCTTCTGCAAAACCTGCAAGTGTGCTTAACCACTGGGCCATTTCTCCAGCCCCAACACACACTTTTAATCCAACATTGGGGAGGCAGAGGCAGGCCTGGGCTGTATGATGAGTTCCAGGCAGGCCAGGGCTATATAACCAGACCCCGTCTTTAAAAAAAAAAAATCATTAAAAATAAACAGGGATTGGAAGGTCCAGGAAGACACCACAGTCAGGAAACAGGTGGTGTTTGGGTAGTGCATGGTAGAGCTTGTGTGTTTTGTCGTTGTTTACTTATTTGTGTGTGTGAGTGTGAGTGTGTGCATGCTCATGTGTACTTGTGTGTGCCATGGCAAATGCGGAAGACAGAGGACAGCTTTTGGAAGTCAATTCTCTCGTGCTGCAGGTTCTAGGAGGTGAGGTCAGGTGGTCAAGACCTGCACAGCAAAGCCCTTTCTCACCTCCTGAGCCATCGGGCATGCCCTGTTGGTTTTTGGTTTCTCTTTAAATGAACTCTTCATTGCTTCTCTCCAAACAGACAGCTACAGACAGTTCTTCTAATTCCTCTCAGAAGAGGGAGCAGCATACGAGGACAATCTCCTCCCCCACATCGTGTGAGCACCGGAGGATTTACACCCTTGACCCATACCCCATGGACCATTACCACCCCGACCAGGTGAGCAGGGGACTTCATCCCTCTGGAGACATAAGGACAGCTCCGTATGGCCTTCTCCCCCCACCCCCACCCCCTGCTGTCCCCACAGCCATGGTGGAGGTGTTCTGGTGGTCCCCGCTCGGCCTCACACGGCCCCTTGCCTCACCCCTGTGTATGCTCTGCTTGCTTTTATCCAATCACTCTGAGGCAGGGCATTGGCATCCCTAGTTCACAGATGAGAACATGGTAGAGCTGTGGAGTGCCCGGGGGAAGGTGGTCCAGGCCCCCACAGTCCTTGCCCGGGGTGCTGGGCCTCCCTGTTCCTCTATCCAGAGGGCCTCGTGCCTGTTAAAGCCCAGGGCCCCAGTCCAGGAATGCTGCACCCTTGGCTTGCACCCCTTCCATGTGGGCTGCAGGCCCAGTCTTGCTCAGGGGGATGCATATAACTGCAGTCTGAATTCAGTCATTCAACAAATATTTACTGAGTAGCTGTTTGTGGAACAGGTTCCCAAATCGTGGGGAGTAGACTGGTGCCTCTGTGGATTATGTGGCCTCTTGGCTGACTCGAAGTGAGAAGCAGCAAGTACTGGGCAGGGAGATTTTGTTTTGTTTTTGTTGCTGTTTTAAGATGGTTTTACTGTGTGCTTGCTCATATTGTGACATTAAAGTGTTCATTTTTGAGCTGGGCGTGGTGGCATACACCTGTAATCCTGAATTTGGGAGGCTGAGGTAGGCCAGCCTGGGCTACATGGTGAATTCCAGGCTAGTTTGGGCAAAAGCGAGAGCCTGTCTTAAACAAACAGAAAAACTCAACAACAAAATACTTGATTTTAAACCAGGCCTGCAGTCCCCACGCTTGGTTGTTGCTGTGTGACACAAACACCTTAAAGTGTGTGTGGGGGGAGCAGCTTCCAAGAGCAAGGGCCTTCACAGCCCATCCTCGTGGTGGGTAAAGTCACGGCAGCAGAAGCTTGAGGCACCTGGCCACGTTGTATCAACAGCCAGGAGAAGAAGGCTTGTACTCAGCTCACCTTTTTATACAGTCCAGGATTCCAGCCCAGGGAATCTCTCTTCCCACAATGGGTGTGTCTTCCCACCCCAATTAACTTAATCAAGACAATCCCCCAGCTGGGTGGTGGTGACACACACCTTTCACCCCAGCACTTTGGGGGGGGGGGTCGCAGATCTCCGTCAGTTCGAAGCCAGCCTGGTCTGCAGAGTGAGTTCCAGGACAGCTAGGGATGTTAGAGAAACCCTGTCTTGAAAAACCAAAAGAAAAAGGAAAAAAAAAAAAAAAAAGATAATCCCCTACAAGGCTGTCTCCCTGATGATGCATCAAATTGACCAGTGGATTAACCATCAAGGATGCTTGTAGGATTAAGATCAGCATCTGGAACCTTATCTTTCTCACATTTGTACATCCATCTTCTCAATCAGATTATAGTTACAACACAGACTAGGGTACCTTGTGTGCTCTTTCTCTTTTTTTTCCCTCCCCAGGGATTGGTGGCTTCACACCTTCAGTACTAGCACCCAGGAGGCTGAGGCAGAAGCAGACAGGTCTCTGTGAGTTCCAGGACATCCAGGCTTGACAGTGAGACCCTGTCTCTAAATAAATAAGCAGCTAGCGTTTGTCCCGATGAGTGCACACTATATAAAAAATGTACAGAACTGCAGTACCATGTTAGAGGTCGTCGGCTCAGCACAGGGCACCCTGAGTGCAGCAGACCTGAGCGACACAGAAGGTGGGGATTGGAAGTGAGGCAGGACCTATTTTTCCTCTTCACGTGATGAGAATGTTGGACTTACCCAACTGTACTACTTTTTTTGTTTGTTCAGTTTTCCAGACGGGTTTCTCTGTGTAGCTTTGGAGCCTATCCAGGAACCTGTTTTGTAGACCAGGCTGGCCTTGAACTCACAGAGATCTGCCTGCCTCTGCCTGGGATTAAAGGCATGTGGCCACCACTGCGCAGCTAGATACTCCCTTTTGAGACAGGGGTCTTCCTTAGCCCAGGGTACCAGAGAAAGACATTGAGTGTACTGATCTGCCTCCATCTCCCAACTGCTGGGGTTACAGGCGAGGGCTTGGCGCCTGGTCTATGGGATGCAGGGGACTGATTGACTTCAGGACTTCCTACTTGCTTGGCAAGAATTCACCAGCTGAGCTCAAACTGCTCTTAAGATGGGCAGACCTTCCAACGAAACGGCAAAACTGCTTAAACTGGGCTCTCATAATTGAGGCTCACAATGTGAAAAGCATCTGGGAGTGACAAGCTGTCCAGAAAAGATTGTCAGCTCTTCCTACAAATCTTGGAAGGGAGGGCCAGCAGATCTTTTCTTTGGCAGCTCTCCATGGAGTCCCGGGGCTGTAACAGTATCTGGTTTTTCCCTGGACAGCGGTTGCCGCGGTCCTACCCCCAGGTCACCTTCCCAGAGGATGACGAGGAAATCGTACGCATTAACCCGCGGGAGAAGATCTGGATGACCAGCGGCTATGAAGATTACCGGCACGCTCCAGTGCGCAGCAAGTACCTGGATACCGCGGAGGACGCGGACTCCTACGTGCGCTTCGCCAAGGGCGAGGTCCCCAAACACGACTATAATTACCCTTATGTAGACTCCTCAGACTTTGGCTTCGGCGAGGATCCTAAAAGCCATGGTAGCAGCGTGATCAAGACGCAGCCAGCCAGGGGCAAGTCCCGACGGCGCAAGGAAGACGGCGAGCGCTCGCGGTGCGTGTATTGCAGGGACATGTTCAACCACGAGGAGAACCGTAGGGGCCACTGCCAGGATGCGCCGGATGCTGTGAGAACTTGCATAAGACGCGTGAGCTGTATGTGGTGCGCGGACAGTATGCTCTACCACTGCATGTCGGACCCCGAGGGAGACTACACGGACCCTTGCTCGTGCGACACCAGCGACGAGAAATTTTGCCTCCGGTGGTTGGCGCTCATTGCCTTGTCCTTCTTGGCCCCCTGTATGTGCTGTTACCTTCCCCTTCGGGCCTGTTACCACTGTGGAGTGATGTGCAGGTGCTGCGGCGGGAAGCACAAAGCCGCCGTGTGACTCAGTTTCCCACTTGACCCCTCTCCCACCCACAGCCACAGGGAACTTGTCTCTTGCATTACCCCTCCCCGTCCCCCCTCCCATCTTCTCCCAGGCTCCCTGGCCCCTTGTGACGTCATTCCAAACCCTGGTAAGCTGCCACCCTGTGTCAGCCAGTACCCGTACTCTCGCAGTGTTTTGAAGAAAGGAGCCTTCTGCATAGACGCGTGTGTTTTACCAGCCTGTGATCATGCTGTCTCGACCACGTGTTCATCTCCGGTCCCTCCTCCCCACCCCTTTCCAGTCCTAAGGAATCTGCAGTAGAAGCTTTTAGATCCGGAGGGTTTAGATCCCACGAGTACCGGAGACTGTCTGTCTCCGGGTGGGGCTTGCCGGTCACCCACAAGCACGGGTTCCTCGGAGATGTGACCTAATGGTGAAACCCTAAGTATTGTACCGTGCAGCGTGGTGTTGTCTCTCGAGGAGGTGAGCTGGATGAACAAGCTTGTTACCACAGAACAATAGGGCTTTAACTCCTAAAGCCAAACTTCCCTCCTCCGTGGCTGCAGGTTTCTGTCTTCAGCCCATCTTCGTCCTCTGCCCCTCCCCTACCTGTGGAATTCATTCGCTGATGCAAAGCAGTTACCTTTAAAATGACTTGAATTGAGCCTTAACTTCAGATTAATGTGTGAAAAATCAGGAAAAATTCCTCAAATTGCGTTGCATCCTCTTGGACCAGGGTTAGAAAGGGGATTTTGGGTTTTTATGAGCCTGCCCAGTTTACCCCTACAATAGGACTTTTTTTAGAATTGTGTTGCCACTTCTAAAATCCTAGCAATATTAGAATTGTGAAGTAAATTTCACTCATTATTTTGCAAACCAAGCGGATTTATTCAAACACAAACCAGTGTTTTGGGAACAAGTTCCAGTTGAAAAACACTAAAAATTGTGACTAAAACTGTAGCTGTTTCCTGCCCCCTGCGACTATTTTATATCATTCAGGGGGAATTTTAAATACCGCAAATTAGTGGTGGCTTGCATTTTGTTTAGGCTTATGTTTTTGTTTTAATTTGGGGCTCAATTCATTTATACTTAGGAAAAAACAAGGCCATATATAAAAACCCTTCCAATGCCTAAGTGTCTTTTCTCTTGCAACTCCGCACCCACACTTGCCACTTGGGGTGCACAGATAAGGGTAGATCACCAACTGACTCTACCTGTGGCTGAGCCACATAAAAGGCTTCTAATTTGCTAGAGGAGGAAAGAGAACATTTTGTAAAATATGTTGCAAGGAAGAGCCAAATCTTGAAGGAGAAAAAAGAAACGTGGAAGTGGTTACCTATACCTAGCATAGTACAATCAGAACTTCGCGGGGACCGCAGGGGCCATGCTTGTTACCGCTGACTGTTCTTCCCACCGAGACCTTTCCACGGTAATTCCCAGCGGAAGGCAGGCTCGGTCCCTTCTCCTTCCCCCTCCCCCTATTGCACACAGGACATCAGTCTTCAAGGAAAAGGACTTTTTTCCAGTGTGTCAGTCATACTGGGAAAATGCTAGGCATGCTTACCTTAGTGGCAAAGTTTTCTGCTCGCCGTGACAGCCTGCCAAGTTTCTTTAGACAGATCATCAGTGTAGATAATGAGTGTGTTTCCGAGTTAGTTGGTAGACGTTTTCCTTTGTTAGGATGACTGCGTGGGGACTATCTATTGTAGAAAAGGTGCAGAGAGCTACCATCGTTGTCGAAGGGGGGGTCTCCGTGCCAGGAGACCATCCAGACTGCCTCCAGCCAGCCTCCAGTGCTGTGGAGATGCCTGTCCCCGGCCCGAGGGACTTTCTCCAAGTCGCCTCTCTACAAAGCACAACACTAATCTCCGTCTCCTCAGACCTCAGTTCAAGTGCCCCTATTTATTTCAGTGAGAACCCGCATCCCGGTTGCTTCCCGTTCCTGCCTTGGCTCTGCCCCTCTCCTTTCCACTCTTCTTAAGAGTTCTGCTAGTCAGTCTTACTCCGCACATCGTTTTTGGTTTGTGAAGGCAGCGGTTAAGGGCACAAAGACAGCCATGGGGACATTTATGTAAATACGTTTAATTGCCACACTGCGGCTGAACAGTGTCTAGTATTTTCCCAGTCAGCTTTGCCGTGCTGACGTCAATCATTTGAGAGAAATTATTCAGATTTTATTTTTATATCCGTGGTAACAAAACCTAGCCAAAAGATTTCCTGTTCCGAAGTTTCCCTGACTCCCAAGCTATTTGCTCACATTAACAAATTAAAGTGCCTGAGCATAATTCATTCACCTGTATACTAAAACCCCTGTTGTATTGATTTTTTTATAATAAGCCTTTTTACCTCTGTAAAAAATATATATATAAATATATATATATATATATACAAGTGTATGATGTACATTTTAGTTCTTAACTTTTTTTATGGTTTCTAATATGTATGACCAACGTAGCCATTGCTTTAAAATGTACTGTGTAAATATAAACACAACCTATCAGACCGTTGGCTGTGGGTATTTTGTCTGACTGGAGTCCTCACGAAGGATGGGATGGGGCCGTGGATCGGTTTTTAGGAGGTTCTTCCCCACAAGCACTCCTCAAGAGAGGCTATACTTTCTCTGAGCTGTTTTCCACTCATCCCTGCTGAAGCCCAGGCAGAGGGAAGGGGGATGGGAGACGGTTCTCAGAAGACAAATGGTCCCAGGGCGTCTCTCCGGCCCACTTTCCAAATGGGTCTTTTGGATGCCACAAAGCTACAAGGCGGTCCCCGGGAGAAGATAAAATAGCCCTTTTGAGGGTTAGAGAAGAGGCTTCTCCATAGAATGGTAAAGAGGTATACAGACCACCCCACACACACTCCATTCTTTTTCTAACGTTCCCAAGCCCCAGCGAGGTCAGATACAAGGTGGGTGCTAAAGTGTTAGGAAACAGGAGGGTCTCTGTGCCCCACCCACCCCAGGTGAGCCGGTGTGGGGGAAACATCATAAGACCTCTCCTGACCTTCTTTGTCCCTCCCGGTGTTTGACAGCCAAGAAACCAAAGTAAGAACGGGAACTAAGGTGACTCCATAGTCACACGGCAGGGCCTGGCCAGGCTGGCTAGGGACAGGCCCCAAGTTCTTAAGGGGCCTTGTCCCAAGCTTCTGGGTCCCTCCCTGCTTGGAAAGTGAACCTCGGACTGAGTAGGCCGCCCGCCCAGACTGCCTCAGGAATGACACGGATTCAGTACCAGGAACGAGGCTGGCTATGAATCTCACTTTGAGGCTCCACAAAATGAAACATTCGCGCTCTCGTCACACGAAGGAGGCCCATATGTGTGACGTCGCATGGTCACAGTAGTCTGCCATCACCAGCCACTTGTCCTCAGGCAGATGACTACTCTTAAGTTTCATATTTATGCTTGAAATTTTATTTTTTTTATTTGTGTGTTGGTGTGAATATATGCAAGATGCCCTGGAGCTGGAGTTACAAGTGGTTGTGAGCCACGCAGCGTGGGTGCTGGGAAATTGAACTGGACTCTATGGGAAGGCACTCAGCCCCCAGCCGCCTTTTTAACCCATCATCATTTCTGCCCCTCCCACTTCTGTTGAATGTATTCAGTGATGCAAAACACTCACCTTTAAAGGGACTGACACTTACTGAGCCTTAAACTTGAGACGATGGGCTGAGGCAGAGATGACAAACGAAACAACAAGACCCCACTCGGATTAACGGCGCTTGCTGCTTTCACAGGACCCCCCTTCGGTTCCTAACACCCACCCACGTGAAAGATCACTCTTTTTTTTTTTTAAGATGTATTTATTATGTATACAGTGTTCTGTCTGCATGCTTGCAGGCCGGAAGAGGGCACCAGATCTCATTATAGATGGTTGTGAGCCACCATGTGGTTGCTGGGAATTGAACTCAAGACCTCTGGAAGAACAGCCAGTGCTCTTCACCTCCGAGCCACCTCTCCAGCCCCCTTCTCACTCTGTCTTGAAAAAAACAAACAAAAAAGTCGGAGACAGGAGGATTGCTTTGAGTTCAGTGTCGGCTTGTACTATATAGTGAATTCAAGGCAACCAGCCTTCCAGGAACCCTACGGGAGAGATTTACATAGAACGGGAGTGCGGGCTAGCAGGGGCCTTCTCACAGTGGAGGTCTGTGAATAGAGACACATTTAGTCCTCATCAGCTAGTCACAAGACGCTCTGTACCCCTGCAAATCTCAGAACAGGTCGCTATTTCCTGGGGCCATCTCCCTGATTGGTTTCCCCTTCCTGCTGTGTCCATTCCGCATCCACAGGCTGGAGGAGTGCCTGTCCAAAGAAAACAAACCTCAACCCACTTGTGGGAAACGGGCCAGGTGAGGCGAGACAGGGTGTGAACTCTGGCTTGACAACGGGTACTGTTACCCGTGCCCTGCATGGTGGTTCCGTAATGTGATCCGATCCGCGGGAGGCAAATCACTTCCTTGGTTCCTTGTTTGTTCTGGGCCTTGAGGGAAGATCGGCCACTGGAAAAGGCCACTTCACTTGCTTCAAGGCACCGAAGGCTGAAGCATGTGGTGGGCATTTTGTAAGTCCATCCGCAACTTACTCCGTCCTTTTTCTAACTACAATGCTCAGTTTGGTTACCCTTCCAAATATCCTAACAGCCAGCTGCTGCCCGTAGAGATATACAGCTACTGCCTGCAGGGGTTCACAGCTGGCTGGATTCTGGGCAGCCAGAATGTGCAACATGGAAAAAGGCAGTGGCCTTTGTCTAAGCCGTTCTGTGGAGAGAGCTGGTCCCAGCTCAAAGGTACTTACTTGCTCAACTTCAGGGCCCTGTCTGCCAGAACTCAGGACATTTGTGTGGACTCTGGGGTGCTCTCCCCCAAGCCAAGCCTCTGCTCCTCTTCTTCCAGTGAGGTCGCCACTGCTCCCCCTCCCCCAGTGGTGGACATCTATCCCCAAAATGAGTCCATTTCCAAAGGGAAAAGCATGGGCTGTGAAGCCTTGTTCAAGGGACCCCGCGGGGCAGTTTGCTATTTGTCACGGAATGCAAGCAGGCTTGTAAAAGGACACCAGAGCTTGTGAAATCACCCTTGGCTACAGGCGTTTTTACTGCAGGCCTTTTGGAATGAGATGGTTATCTGACCCACACTTGGTGGCCTTTGTTTTCCTGTGTTGGGAGTTCTGGAGCTCAAACCTAGGGCCTTTCTACATACTGAGCTCCCACAGCTCCACCCCAGCCCCCATGTGTTTAGGCCTAAACCAGATGCTTGAAAACAACGAAGGGACCAGACCCTGCCACACAGTGTCTGGCCTCAGCGTGCTTTACATGACCTCTCAATCTTGCATCTTTCCTGTCTTGCACTGCCAAGCTCTGCAGCCAACTTGGGGTGGAGCAGCCCTGCACCCGCCACCCCCACACCGCGGCTTCGGTGTGCCAGCTCTGGGGAAACACCTTCTGAGGCAACTGCTTTTGAGGCTCAAAGAACCTCTTTAGCTGACTCTTCTTCCTTGAAGGAGACTTGGAGATGCACAGGATGGAACCTCCGAAGGGTGTGGTTTGCCTTCAAGACAGCCTCCTGTGGTCCCAGTGCAGAAGGCCAGGTTTCCCTGCGCTGGTGCTAATCTCTTTCATGGTTGAGTTGTCTTTAGCCCTGCTCACCTTTCCTCCAGGAACAATGAGTGCTTTGTGCCTGACTGTGGATGTGATGAGCTGAGTGATTTCCAAAGTGCTTTCTTCTCTTCAGCTCTCTGATCCAGAGTTACAGAAACCAATGACAGGGAGAGCCAAGTGCATGCAAACTGCAGTGGCGGGAGACGTAGCTTGAGGTAGGACTTAGCTAGTGTGCCTAGGAAATGGGTACATTCCCCAGCACAGAACAGACAGAACTGTGGATGCCTCATACTGTTCCTCTGTGCCAGACAGGGTGGCACCCACCCTTAATTCCAGCACTTAGGAGGCAGAGGCAAGTGGATTTCTGTGAGTTTGGGGCCAACCAGTTGGAGGTCTCACTGCATAGAGTGAGGCTTGTCTCAAAAAAAAAAATTGTTTTTTCCAATGGTGGTGGTGGCGCACGCCTTTAATCCTAGCATTTGAGAGGCAGAGGCAGGCGGATCTCTGTGTGTTCGAGGCCAGCTTGGCTTACAGATCAAGTTCCAGGACAGCCAGAGCTGTTACACAGAGAAACCCTGTCTCAGAGACAAAAAAAAAAAAATCTTAATTAAAAAATTAGTAAAGTGAGTCTAATAATTCAAGGGAGACAGGCTGGCAGTGTGTGCTGCCTGGTAAAATTCAGACACTCAAACACATATCTGAGTTTGAAAAACATGCTTGGCAGTTGCCCAGTAGATTTTCCTCGTGATTAATGGAAAATTCGGTTAATGAACATTCTCCGGCCCTCTGCTCGTGACCTGTCTTTGGTCAGAGCTGTAGTCACTTTGCATGTGAGTGTGAGGTGCCCCGTGGAACAGTAGAAGGAACTGAGATGTCTCTGGGCAAGATGGCTTCTCTGCAGATGTAGCATAATGCTTGCCCTAATCTCCATCCCCAGGAGGCAGAGGCTGGAGGATCAGAAGTTCAAGGTCATTTGAGTCCAGCCTGAGCTAGATGAGATCTTAGCTTTAAAAAAAATAAAAATAAAAATTGGGGGCAGGGTTATAGCTCAATGGTAAACGAACACCTGTGTGATTTCACTCCCGAGCACCACTAGGATGGGGGGGAGGGGAGGGACTCGCGTGGGCGCTCATGCGTGTGTGTGTGTGTGTGTGTGTGTGTGTGTGTGTGTGTGTGTTTAATATATAAAATAATGAAAATGAAGTGGATAAACTCTCAGAATAGCTGCATCATTCACTGTACTGTTTGCTGCCAGATGGCCAAAGTATGTAGCTATAAGCTTATATGTGTGCAAAAGATCCATTCAGAACAGAAGACACAGATTTGATGTGACAAAATAATGTTCTCAGACTCTACCACACAACTAACCTTTAAGAAACTGTCACTTGTGAGTTTTGGCATTGTACCAAAGAACTAGCCACAAGATTTCAAGAAGTTATTAAAATCCTCATACTAACCAGACTTCGTGACACATACTTTTAATCCCAGCACCTGGAAGGCAGAAGCTGGTAAATCTCTGAGTTCAAGGGCAGCCCAGTCTACATAACAAAACAGTCTAAAAAGAAAAACAAAAAATAAAACACACACACACACACACACACACACACACACACAAATCTCCTTACCTCTCCCATAACAGATCAGTCTGAGGTCAGATTTTCTCCATAGATGTCATCAAAATAACACCACAGAGGTTGGAGAGATGGCTCAGCAGCTAAGAACACTTTCTGCTCTTGCAGATGACCCAGATTGGGTTCCCGGCACATACTAGTGGGTCACATTGACCCATAACTCCAGTTCTAGGGAATCTGATGCCATCTTCTGGCCTCCACTGGCACTACTTGAACATGGGTGTACATACATACTACATACATACATACTACATACATACATACATACATACTACATGCATACTACATACATACATACACACTACATGCATACATACATACACACTACATACATACATACTACATACATACTACATGCATGCATGCATACATACATGCTACATACATACATACTACATACATATATACATACTACATACATACTACATACATACATACATACATACATACTACATACACTTGGGCACACACATAAAATAAGATAAAGATATATTTTTAAAAAACAATAGATTGAGTTCACAGCAGTTATGAGAATCCAGCTGTCTTCCGTTTTGAAATATTTGCAAAATAAAAATCTTTGCATAGCTGTGCGTGATGGTGTATGTACATCTTAATCCCAGCACTCAGGAAGCAGAAGCAAGTGGATTTCTGAGACAGGCCTCGAACTCAGAGATCCATCCACCTGGCTCTGCCTCCTGAGTGATGAGATTAAAGGCATGAACCACTACCGCCTGGCTGTTAAAACTTTTTTGAAAGATTTCTTTTTTATTATTGTTGGTTTGGGTTTTGGGAATTTAGGGCAATTTAGGGCTTTGGGGAGTTTTAAGGTTTTTTTGTTTGTTTGTTTGTTTGTTTGGCTGGTTTGGTTTGGTTTGGTTTTCGTTTCTTGGGTTTTTGTTTTCGTTTCTTGGGTTTTGTTTTTTTGTTTTTGTTTTTGTTTTTTTGAGACAGGGTCTCACTGCAGCCTTGGTTGGTCTGGTGTTCACTATGTAGACCACGTCCAGCCAGTTTTAGTTTCTGATGCAGTCATATTAATAGGTATAGCGGGGGGGGAGGGGGGGGGAGCTGGGCCTGGTGCCCACACCTTTAATCCTACCTCTCTGGAGGCAGAGAGAGATGACTTTTCTTGAGTCTCTCCTATTCTTCTAAATGCAGAGTTCCAGGCCAGCCAGGGCTCCATTGTGAGACTTTGCCTCAAAAGAAATGAAACAGAAACAGAATTGTAAGGAACTCTGGGGCTAGAGAGATGACTCACAGTTAAGAATACTAGCAGCTCTCCACAGGATCTGGGTTGAAATCCCAGCACCCTCCTGGTGGCTCTCAATGGGCTGGAACTCCGGTTCCAGGGGATCTGATGCCCTCTTCTGGACTCCTCGGGCAATGCTGGCATGTGGTGTCTTATATGCAAGCAAAACACCCATACACATAAACTAATGCTGAGTTTGAAAATAGCTGTGTCTGCCTACACAGGGATTTTTGGAACCTACAATAACTTTTAGGAAAATAAAAAAATACTGAGAACAAAAAAATGCTTGTCCTCTTCCTGGTCAACAAACTATTCTGTGGTCATTTCTAGCCTTTTTTTTTTTCTTGGTGTGTGTGTGTGTGTGTGTGTGTGTGTGTGTGTGTGTGTGTATGTGTGTGTGTGTGTGTCCTACCTCCTGTCCCCAGAGATTTTTATGCAGATTCTGGGGATCTAAATTCAGGACTCCATGTTTGACAACAGGCACTCTACCTCCCCAGAGCAATCTCCCCCACCTTCATTTTATTTCTTGTAGGAAACAGGTCACCTGTAGCCCAGGTTAGCCCTGAACTTGTGTAGCCGAGAATTGGCTTGAACCTCTAATCCTCCTGCCTCAGTCTCCCCAGTGCTGGGATTACAGACGTGTGCCACTGCACCCAGTCGGTGAGTTATGCTCCTCACTCTCTTCCAGTATAGAGCAGCTCTGTCTCTTCTGGGTTTGGTTATTTTGTATCCCCTCCCTATTTTTATAAGAGGCCCTTTGTATCTTATCTTTTTGTTCCGAGTTCCGGTCCAGCACCATGCAGCTGTCACTTATCTACAGACAGCATCTAGTTCGTGCTTCACAGTAACATTCAGGGAGCCGTGTGACTTCCGGGGCTTGAGGACAGGTCTGCTATCTTTCTGTTGGCCCTTTGTTGGTGTTTTCCATTGCATGGGGAGCCATGTGGCTCAGCCTTGGTCATCAGGCCAGGCATATGCAGTACGTGGCCTTAGCCTCCCAAATGTGTGCTGGCAGCTTCTCTGTGTAGATATAAGCCTGACTAGCTTAGATGTCTATGCCTGGTGACTATTATCCAGGATAGTTCTGAGCCAGCCAACAGTTGGATCTGCTCCCCACTTCTTTCCTGTCTTTGAGCAACCACATTCAGTGCCCCACCCTTTCTTCCAGTGTCTCACTTTCTTTAACAACTAAACGTCTTGAGGGATTGACACATGCTTGCAGCTAGCTTGGGGGAGGGGACTGGGGTACGGCTCGGTTGATACAGTGCTTGCTTAGCACCAGGTTTGACCCTCAGTGCCGCCGCCGCCGCCGCCACCACCACCAACAAGGAAAACTTGCCAGGCTGTCTAACCTAGAAGGTAATTTCCACCCAGGTGGAAGACGGTCACCAACAAAGGGATTGAATGAAATGAAACTGTTCCTTTCATCCTGTCTGGGCCTGTCTGGCTCAGAGGGGCCAACGTGAATGGCACGAAATCTGAGACTGTCCTCCTGCACGAATCCCCAGGACAATCCAGTAAGAGAATGTTCTGCCAGGACTCTGGCTCCTCACCTGTCTTTGCTTGAGAGCTTGTGCCAGGTTTCCGGTTCCTGTGAGCCACCTGGCCCTCTGACAGGAACACTTAAAGCCATATCAGGTGCATCTTGCTCTGCGTCCACACTCATCTGGGAGTCCTTGGGATTGATATTTGTGGCTTGATGCAAAAGCCAACCCACATAGTTTCCCTCTTTGTGAGGCTTGGATGATAACTACTCCGACTCATGCTTGCCAGGCTCCTTCAGCAGCTATGGCTGCCTTTGGGGTAGCTTTAAAAAAAAAAACAAAAACCCTTCTCCCTGCCAAAAGAAAGAAAATCAATCCTGTCTGCCTAGCCTTAAAAGCTGACAATTACGGCAGACACAAAACCGTTCTGTACAGTTCAGTGATGGAGGAAGGTCAACCCACAGGACCCCAGAGCACGGGTGATTTTGAGT
Source organism: Peromyscus eremicus (assembly GCF_949786415.1). Taxonomy (NCBI): domain Eukaryota; kingdom Metazoa; phylum Chordata; class Mammalia; order Rodentia; family Cricetidae; genus Peromyscus; species Peromyscus eremicus. The sequence goes on along the minus strand of NC_081426.1, from coordinate 11,396,435 downwards.
TTCCCCATCTGTGCCCAGGAAGTGTGTTTTGGCTCCTCCATGATGCTTTCTGGAGACTGCCTTCGCTTCCTCGCAGCCTAGAGCTACTTTGAAAGTGCAGCGCCCCAGCCAAAGCACGGAGACCTACACAGTCGTGGTCTTCCGTTCTGCAGACCTAATGTGCACCCCTGCAATGTTTCAGGCCTCCTCAGATGCAGGAATGCCCCTAAGACCCATTCACAGCAGGTCACCAAGGAGGCCTGAGTCAGAGCGCAGGGGCCTGGCTACTGGCTGCCTCTACCTCCTGCTCAGCAGACCGGGCAGGGAAGGAAGCAGTGGATTTTTCAGCTGGTGTTTTGGGTGTGAAAAGGAGGGAGAAGGGGTGTGTGTGTGTGTGTGTGTGTGTGTGTGTGTGTGTGAGAGAGAGAGAGAGAGAGAGAGAGAGAGAGAGAGAGAGAGAGAGAGAGAGAGAGAGATTTAAGGTGCACATGTGAAATGACATTAAATGTAACTAGATTTGCAGTATCCACGTGTTCTGCGTGACTCATCCCTCTCTGGATGACAGAACACTTTGCACTCAGCCTCTGGTATTTTGGAAGTTTTTTCCAAATGCTGGGAAGAGACAAGGCCCATGTTTCTCACCCTTCCTGGAGAGAGCTATGGCTGAACTTTCAAGTAGCTCAGTATTTGCTTCATCTCCTCTATCTGACTGACTAGGGATATTTTCCGTTTTTCTACCCAAAACTGGGTCAGTTGCAGCATGGGTACAGAGGCCACAGTATGGAAAGGAGAGAAACATATGCTTTCTGGAGTCTGACCTGAGCCTAGAACTCTAGATTGGCAGGGCCCATCAAGGGTGCCTGAGGCAGCCCCAGGCAGGGTTGGCATCAGCAAGGCTGGTGGCCAGGCCGGGAACAGGAGTCTTTCTAGGATTCTGCCTTTCCTGCTATCAGACATCATGTGCTACTCTGAGGCAGACACATACTTTGGCAGGGGCCACAGGGCATCTGCCCAGAACTGGGAGTCTCCTGCAGCAGCCTGACCTCTAGGCTGCAGCCTAGCCCACAGAAGAAGCCATCCATACATATGGCAAGTACCACTGTCTTCCAGGGCAGTCTCATTCCCTTGGTGCCAGAGCCATAAGGACGCTGGCCTAGGACCCAGAAAATCTCTCTCACGTTTCTTCATTAGGAGAAAATCTTCATCACGTTTCTGCTTTAGGAGATGGGAGACAGACAGCTTCCCTTCCTGTGCTCTTTGGCACATGACGTGTTAACTGCCTCCTACTGAGACCCAGAGCTCTGGGGCATAACTCAGTGGATAAGAACAGTTGCTAGGCAGCCATGAGGACTCGGGTTCAAATCTTAAGAATCCATATAAAAAATCCAGGCATGGCTACACATGTCTGTAATCCCAACACTGAGGGATGGATATAGGAAGTTCCCTCCAGTTTGCTGGCACCCAGGTTCAGTGAGAAACTCAGTCTTAGAAGAATAAAGCAAAGGATGGTACAGCAGTACACCTAGTGTCCGTCTGTGCGTGCGTGCGCGCACACACACACACACACACACACACACACGCACGCACGCACGCACGCGCACACACACACACTTCACACACTTTTTAAAGAGAGCTTTAAACCAGGGTGGTGGCTCTCATTCCTGTAATCCCAGAACTCAAGAGGCTGAGAAAGGATGGTCACATGAGTCCTAGGCCTGTCTGGACTAAAAGTAAGACCTTGGCTCAAGAGCATACAAGACAGGATGAAAAAAGGCAGCAATCAAAAGAAGAAAAAAAAAAGACAGCAATCGACCTCTGAAAATTAAAACTTACCTTTGCAGAAGCCAGGTTAAACCCAAGTCTAGCGACTGAGTCTAACAGTGAGATTCCCGGGCCCCCTGTGGGCTGTCGGGCCCCCTGTGGGCTGTGCTTCCTGCCTTGGGAAGCAGCTGTTGGAATACTTGCCTTCTAATAATTTACCAAGCTCAAGCGCAGCTTGTATCTTGGAGGATTTTTGTTTGTTTGTTTTGGTTTTTGGTTTTTCGAGACAGGGTTTCTCTGTGTAGCTTTGGAGTCTGTCCTGTAACTTGCTCTGTAGACCAGGCTGGCCTCGAACTCAAAAATCCACCTGGCTCTGCCTCCTGAGTACTAGGATTAAAGGTGTGCGCCGCCACTGCCCGGCCTTTGGAAGGTTTTTGTGTGCTTTATTTTATAAGATGAATCCAAAGACCTGAGGTCCCTAATTGTTACTATGGTTCCCAAAGCTGTGACAGTCCCCACAATCCTGCGTTCACTCCCTGCCTGATGCAGCCCCATTCTGCTGATTCCACCATAGCAAAGGGATTGCTCCTCCGAAGGGTCTCCCACCACAGGCCCCTCCCCAGTTCCTCATCCTTTACAGTTGGTATGGTCATCTGACCAACTGTGGTCACTCCAGCACTGCACCCCATCTAAGCCACTCAAGATGAAAGCACACTGGGTCACTCAGGACTGAGGGGTGATGGGCAGCTGATATGGCGGGACCTCGGGCAGGGACTGAGTAAGAGCAAAACAAGTCTTGGTATTAAGCCAGTGTAATTCTGGGCTGGTTCACCAGCGAGACCACCCTCTGACAGACAGGAGGTAGTGGCAGTTTATACCACAAACGTCACTAGTGATGGACAGGTAATAAAGGGGGAGGACTCCCCAAAGGAACATGGTTATAACTTGTCAGCCTGGTGGTGCACATGCCTTTAATCCCAGCAATCAGGAGGCAGAGGCAGGCAGATCTCTGAGTTCAAGGCCAGCCTGGTCTACAAAGCAAGTTCCAGGATAGCCAGGACTACACAGAGAAACCCTGTCTCAAAAGCAAAACAAAAAAACAAAACAAAAAACTTATCAGCCTGTATGCTCTGAGCCCAGAAGCCACGGGACCTGCTGGAGAAGTTGTAAGCAGCTGCTGAGCAGGTGTGCACCAACCCAGGGAGGAACGAGCCGGAGGAATTGAAGATCCCCGTTCCAGCCCTGCCTAGCTCCATGGTTGCTCTGGATTTCATCGGTGCCTCCTTTAGTGACCTGCTCAGTCAGTAGGTGTGGCTGTGGCCTTTCCAGCTCTTCAAGGGACACTGCTCCCTATGTTCTTGCTTCTACTTGGATCTGTCTCTAGGTGCTGGGTAGCACTAAGGTCCTTTATTGCTAACCCTGGGTGTGTATTGTAGTATGTTCCATGGCTCGGAACCCCAAAATTTCTCTTGGTGCCACCCACAATGTCCTAGGAACCCTACAGGTGGAATCTTGGAGCCAGTGACCTGGTAAGTGACCCTCAACTACCTTGTGTTATTTGTTTGTTTTGTTTTATGTGCGTTGGTGTTTGTCTGCATGTATGAAGGTGTCGGATCCCCTGGAACTGGAGTTGCAGACAGTTCTGAGCTGCCGTGTGGGTGCTGGGAATCGAACCCAGGTCCTCTGGAAGAGCAGCCAGTGCTCTTAACCTCTGCACCATCTCTCCAGCCCCCCTCAACTACTTTGTAATAGTGTCATCTTGTTTTTGTTATCAGAAGGCAGTGTTAAGGCCAGGAGATGGTATTCAGGAGGCAGAGGCCGGTGGATCTCTAAGGCCAGCCTGGTCTACAGAGCGAGCTGCAGGACAGCCAGAGCTACACAGAGAAAACCTGTCTCGAACAAACATAAAGGCAGTGTTCAGCCTGGTGTGCTGCTGTGTGCCTGCGGTCCTAGCACTCTGGAGGTTGAGGCAGGAGAATCAACTTTATAGTGATTTGAGGCCAGCCTGGACTAAATAAGACTCTGTCTCAAAATAAAAAGACAGTGTTGCTCCTGAATCTGTGCAGGGACATTTCCTTGAAGGTGTTCCTTACAACACTAATAACAACAGAAAGTCCTGAAGAGACCTAGGATGTAGAGGGGCAGCTGTACCAGTACCCACCTACAACCCCAGCACTCCAAGACGGAGGTGAGCTGTGCTGCCCAGGGACACTCCTGCCATCCATCCATAGCACCCACTTAAGCTATTTTTGATAGAGCCCAGAACTCATTGCACACTTGACCCCCTGCCCAGATATCTGATGGAATCATTAAGAGCGTTCCCTGAACAGCAAGGGGCAGCTTTAATATTTCATCACCTGGCTCCGTCTCAGAGAATGCACTCCCCTGCAGTCTCTTCCTGTGCCCCGCTCAGCCTGCTATTAACAGTCCCCAAAGCCTTCTTAAACCGTGTGCTTCTCCACGTGATTTCCCAAAACTGCTCGGTGTGGGGGTAGGGTGGGGGTGGATGGGGCGAGCATCATTATCTCCTGGAGCTTCCATGGAGGATGCTAGGGAAGAGGCTCCTCCCACCCACGGGGAAGAAAAAGCCATTATGAGTCTGGCAGGGATTCAGTTCACTTCTGCTCTTCCCAGCTAAGCACTTCCTCCCAGACAGCGGAGCGGCCCGCTGACCCTGTACCCTTTTCTGCAGGAATGCTGCGTACAAGGGGAGGAAGCTCTCCCGCAGAGGTCACTGCGGCACTCCTGGAGGTGACCTAGGTTCTCCCGCAGAGCTGAGTGGAAGAGGATCTAACCTGGTTCCCATTAATCAGAGTTTCAAGTTTACTTCTTTTTGTTGTTGTTGTTTTGTTTTGTTTTTTCCAAGACAGGGTTTCTCTGTGTAGTTTTGGTGCCGGTCCTGGATCTCGCTCTGTAGACCAGGCTGGCCTCGAACTCACAGAGATCTGCCTGGCTCTGCCTCCCGAGTGCTGGGACTAAAGGTGTGCACCACCACTGCCTGGCATCAAGTTTACTTCTTCTAAAAATTATTTTATGTGTGTGTCTGTGTATTACATGTGTGCCTGGTGCTCTGGGACAGCAGAGGAAGGGCATCAGCCCCCCTGGAACTGAAGTTGCAGATGGTTGGGAGCTACCCTGTGGGTGCTGGGACTAGAACCCAGGTCCTCTGCAAGAGCAACAAATGCTCTTACCCACTGAGGCATCTCTCCAGCCCGTTCCCTTTTTTATTCCCGCAAGCTACACTGGCCTCCTTGTTCTTCAGACATGTTCCTGCCTCTGGCCCCTGGCCCTGGCTGTTCCCTCCATCTGAAATAACACTGCCCTCCAATCCTGTGTGGCTTCATCCCCTGTTTTCTCCAAGCCTCTCTGGTCAATTTTTGTCGTGTGTGTGTGTGTGTGTGTGTGTGTGTGTGTGTGTGTGTGTGTGTTTGACAAGAGGTCTCGCTACATAGCCCTGGCTGGCCTGGAACTCACAGAAATCTGCCTGCCTCTGCCTCCTAAGGCCTGGGAATTAAGGGCTTGTGTCATCATACCTGGCAATTATTATCTCCTTTAAGCTTTCCAGGCATAGTGGCATGTGCCTGTAATCCCAGCAATCAGGAGGCAGAAGGATTCTCACAAGTTCCCACTGTGAGGCCAGCAGAGATTCATACTGAGATCCTGTGAGAGAGGGGGACAAGGGTTGGGGGGAAGGAAGAAGGAAGGAAGGAAGGAAAGAAGAAAGGAAGAAGGAGAGAGAGAGAGAGAGAGAGAGAGAGAGAGAGAGAGAGAGAGAGAGAGAGAGAGAGGCCTTCCAGGACTGAGGACCTGCCTGGCAGGTGTGAGGCCCTGGTTTGAATTCCAATGTCCTTGTCCCCTCACAGCACTTTATTTAAGGCAGTACCTCTGCCTCCTACTGGCTAACCATACTTTATTCCCCTAAAGTCCGGAGTTACTTGTTTCAGCTAGTCCCCAGATTTTCTTTCCCCTGAATCTCCAGTACCCGGAAGAGCACCTGGCATACAGTAGAACTCCAGAAAGACTTGAGTCAGTGGACTTATCTGGGAAACCCAAGTTCCTAGCCACTTCGTCTCCTGGGTGTCCTCTTAGAGTGAGGCTTGCTGCCGTGCATCTCAGAACAGGAAGAGAACGCTGGGGCTGGAGGGGACCTTGGCACAGCTGCCTTCTGCCTTTGCACAGCGCTGCCCAGAGCTCTCCTGCCAGACCTGCTCCCCACTCACTGTACGGAAGCTGTCCTGGTGAAGGACACCAGAACCAGTGGTACCTTCTCCAGCACCACTGGGCCCGGGAGCCAGAGGGGACTCCACAGGTGGTCTCCTGAGAAAACCCAAGTGAAACTTATCAGAACAGATCTGTGTGCATGGCAAGGCTTCTGCACGAAGGGACAGCAGCAGGTGGCATTTCTCAAGCTGGTTTTTGTTTTTTGTTTTTGTTTTTTCGAGACAGGGTTTCTCTGTGTAGCTTTGCGCCTTTCCTGGAACTCGCTTTGTAGACCAGGCTGGCCTCGAACTCACAGAGATCCGCCTGCCTCTGCCTCCCGAGTGCTGGGATTAAAGGTGTGTGTCACCTCCGCCCAGCCTAAAATTTATTTTTATTTTTCGCAAAAGGATACCCTTTTAGGGCCAGGCGGTGGTGGCGCACCCCTTTAATCCCAGCACTTGGGAGGCAGAGCCAGGCAGATCTCTGTGAGTTCGAGGCCAGCCTGGTCTACAGAGAAAGATCCAGGACAGTTACCAAAACTACACAGAGAGACCCTGTTTGGAAAAACCAAAATAAGGGAAAAAAGGGTGTGTGGGGATACTTTTTAAAATCTAAGTTTTTACTGTTTCACTCTGTGCGTACCCACATGTAAGTGCAGGTGCCTTCAGAGGATCAGAGGCACTGGAGCACCCTAGAGCTGGAGGTCACATGTGGATATGAGCTGCCGGATTTGGGTGCTGGAATCAAATGCTGGTCCTCTTAACTGCTGAATTATCTCTCCAGCCCCGTATTTTTTAATTATGTGTATAAGGGTTTGTGTGGGGTTTCTACACATGACTCCAGGTGCCCACTGAAGCCAGAAGAGGACGTTGAACTCAGGTCAGATCCTCTTCAGCAACAGTACATGCTCTTAACCGCTGAGCCGTCTCTCCAGTTCCCTCTCTCTCAAACTATTTTTAAAAGTCTTTGGAGCCAGCCGGTGGCGGCGGTGGCGCACGCCTTTAATCCCAGCACTCGGGAGGCAGAGGCAGGTGGATCTCTGTGAGTTCGAGGCCAGCCTGGGCTACGGACCAAGATCCAGGACAGCTAGGATTGTTATACAGAGAAACCATGTCTCGAAAAGAAGTAAGAAAATGTCTTTGGTGAGTTCTTTCTGTGGGGCTTGGGTTTCAGAGACGTGTGGACGAAGGTGGTTCTGTGCTTTCTTGCTGGTAGGGACACTTTCTGAGTGGGCTGAAGGAAGCCTCAGGAGAGCTGCTGTGGTGACCTGAGGACCCAGGTGGGACTTCCGTTTCAGAGGAGTGCCACAGTGGCCCCCTGTACATCTGTCCAGCAGCTCATCCCTCCCGTCCCCCAGCAGCCCCTAGATGTCATGTGAATGGCTGATACACATCATGTGGGGAGGTAGACGGCGAGGTCCTGAACAACAGCTGTGGATGATGCACCTTGGCAAAGCCATGCCCCGCTCAGCAGACATGCTCAAGCCTTCATTCCCAGAGACAGAGAAATTGGGTGTTCTCTGTGAGGGTAACGGTTAGCTTATCTCTAGGTGGTGGGATCTGGGGTGCTGTGTTCTCTTGCACTGCTTAGCTATAAATATAATTCTTCCATGTACAAGGGATGAAGGGCTTTATACATGTTAGACTGGTACCCTACCATTGAGATGCACCTCAACTTCTCAGCTCTAGTTTTGATTTTTGTTTGTTTTTTTTTTTCTGGGGTTTTGTTTGTTTGTTTGTTTTTGAGACAGGGTTTCTCTGTGTAGTTTTGGTGCCTGTCCTGGATCTCACTCTGTAGACCAGGCTGGCCTCGAACTCACAGAGATCCGCCTGTCTCTGCCTCCCGAGTGCTGGGATTAAAGGCGTGTGCCACCACCTCCTGGCGGGGTGGGCAATGCCTCATCTCGAAGAGCGAAGATCGAAGCCCCACTTTCTCCTTTCTGTGGTGCTTGCAGAGCCTCTGTGGCCCACAGGAGGCCGGAAGGCAAGCCTGGGGAGAGCGAGAGCCCATGCCCTTGTGTGCTGCCTGGGTGGCTGTTTTTATTGCTGTAGGTAGGTACTCACTAAACCCTGGGTGACTGAGCCTGGAGTTTATTCCTGTCACCGGTCTAATTCTGCAAGGCTGAGAAGGAGCTCCAGGCTCTGGGGGGTACAATAAGCTGCTATTTGGGACCCACCCATTTCTCCACCAAGAAGATGTGGTGCTTGGAAGCCAAGGCTTGGGGGCCCACAGCAGGAAGGAGATTGAGCGGGGGAGCTGGGGTCCTGAAGAGGAGGCTGGTTGACTGCACAGAGCCTGCCCTGCCCTGCCCTGCCCTGCCCTGCCCTGCCCTGCCCTGCCCTGCCCTGCCCTGCCTTGCAGAGGTGGAGTGGGTTGGCTCTAACCAGGATTGTGCTACAGAATAAAGGATGGAGCCCTGGCCAGGCAGAAAGTGCGCAGGGGCCCGGGCTGGCGGCTGCCCTGCCCTGGGTGCAACTTACCCGCGACAGTAGCGCCTCCACTCTGCCTTGTGATGGCAATAAAATGAGAACTTCATCAGCACATAACTGCTCTCCAAATGCTGCGAGTATCCCAGGCCTACGGCAGTCGCCCTAGAGAGCACTGACTCCTCCCCAAAGGACCCCTCCGCAGCCGGGTTCCCATTCTGACATGGCGGGGGCTATCTGTGGATTTATTCACCGAGAGAAAGTGGGAGCATAGCTTGTGTGCGGACGCCTGCAGGGCACTTTGTATACCTCGTGTCGTTTACCAGAAGGGGACGTTGAGCAACACACAGAGACAATATGGTTGAGCCCACGACCACACAGCAGGATGAGTGAGGAGCCCCGCCATGCTAAAGCTCGCCTCCACCTGTCTGCGCCTTCCATTTTTGTTTTGCACTCTGGAATTTTCCATTCCATTTGTTGAATGCCACTTGTAAAGAGTCTGCCTGATGCATCTTGAGCAGGAATGTGCTAAATGGCACTATATGCAAGCTGGCTTCTCCCACATTTTGGTCACATAAAATGCCACGCCTTCCCATAATTATGAGACATTCTTCTTTGGATATTTGTGGCAGGGAAAGGAAGCTCTTAGGGCAGCTGTACCCTGTGGGTTAGGAACTGTGCCATGGTGAGACCCAGGGCCGGCACTGTTGGAAGAGTGTCACAACCAGACCCCGTGGAAACCTTAGACCCTCTCACATGCCTGAGAAACTTACCAGGCACATGGAAGGGGAAAGACCATGAAATAACCGAGTGCTGAGTACATGTCACTAAACACGGCTGTAATGAACTCAGGAGTTCAGAGACGCTGACTGGACCGGGCTTCCCCCAGCATCAAGGGGCAGGAGCACTGTGTCCAAGGCCACTTGCCACTTACATATCTGTTCAGCGGCTGCGGCAGAAGTGGGAAATCCAAAATCTACCCAAACCACTTCCTTTTATTCTGCCGCCCACCCCCATGTTGGGGATGGAAACCCCGTCTCAGGCAAGCATCCCAGAGCTGTGTTCCCAGTCATTCCAGTGGCTTATAGATAGCCTTTTATAATAAATACTTTGTAAATTCTCTTTAATATCTCACATGAAACTCATAGATTTTATGACCTGCATATACACCTTAAAAAGAGTTCATGTGGAAAAAAAACCCAAAACATCAGGAGCACAGGCAGGCAGACCTCTGAGTTTGAGGCTAGCCTGGTCTACAGAGCAAGTTCCAGGACAGCCAGGGCTACACAGGGCTACAACCTTGTCTCAAAGAACAAAACAGGACAAGCAGTTCATAGGATTCCTCAGCCAGAGCTTCTCCAGCTGGGATGGGTGTTTGGGGACTGCCCGCGAATCGCTGGGCTCATTAGCATCCCAGGCCCTTGAGATGCCAACAACATCTGCCTCTAGGTGTGGCAACAAAGAATGTCTCCTGAGACTGCCAAGTGTCCAAGGGGGAGGAAAGACAGGACACCCCTACTTGGGAACCACTCTTCTGACACAAAGGATAAGAGAAGATAATGTATAATAAAGGAGCATGTGTTTCAAAATAAAAGCCCACACGCACAGCTGCACAGGAGGTCACATTGTGCCTGTTCTGCTGGTAATGACTGATTCAGATAGAAGGATGACGATCAGGAGCTCTCTGTAAAAGAACAGAAAAGATGGCATTCACTGAACAGAAGCTCCTCCTCTGCTTGAGACCCTGGTGAATGCCAGAAATAGCAGGAAGACGATCACTGTACACAGTGTCTTCCTATACACACATATCCGTAATAAAGAATAATTAGGCCGGAAATAGTGGCGCACACCTTCAATCCCAGCACTCAGAGGCAGAGGCAGGTGGATCTCTGTGAGTTCAAGGCCAGCCTGGTCTACAGAGTGAGATCCAGAACAGCCAGGGCTATGCAGAGAAAGTCTGTCTCAAAAAACCAAAAGCAAAAACAAAAAAGAATAATTTAAAAGGTAGGCACAGTAAGAAATCAACAATAACTAATAATAAAATTAAATATTATACTAAAAATTATTTTAAAACATATGACTTGTTTATTCCTATGATTTTCCACTATTTTAGACCACAGATGACCACAGGAAACTGAAGCCACTGATACAAAAGAAACGGGGAACAACAGACCAATGCAAACTATAGACAAAATCAGAGTGAGCTGGGCTTCCTTCTGAGTCTCAGCATCAGGATACTTGCTTCCTTGTTTTGTGACCTGGGATAAGAGTGTTACACTAGAGGCCAGAGAGATGGCTCAGCAGTTAAGAGCACTGAATAATCTTCCAGAGGACCTGGGTTCAGTTCCCAGCACCCACATGGCTTGTTCTTTTTTTTTGTTTTGTTTTGTTTTGTTTTTCAAGACAAGGTTTCTCTGTGTAACAGTCCTGGCTGTTCTGGAACTCTCTTTGTAGACCAGGCTGGCCTTGAACTCACTGAGATCCGCCTGCCTCTGCCTCCCAGCGCCACCACCGCTGGGCCACATGGCTGTTCTTAAGGGGCTGGAGAGACGGCTCAGCAGTTAAGAGCACCTGCTGCTCTTCCGGAGGACCCGAGTTCAGCTCCCAGCATGGGTGGCTCACAGCTGCCTGTAACTCCAGCTCCAGGGGATCTGATGCCCTCTCCTGTCCCCCACCCCACATGGCATAAACACATACACATAAGTAAAAATAAAAATAAAATTTTCATATTAGTGAAAATCTTCAGCACTTAAGAACTGGAAGGTAGATTAGAGGCCTGAGACGTAGAGGGCAAGCTACGGAAGCTGCAGGGGCCTGGTCTGCCCAGTCGTTTGGAAGCGGGCGGCCGGAGGGAAGATGGTTTACATCTGGAATGGACAAGTATTGGACAGCCGGAATCAGTCCCGGTGGAGATTGTCTTATAACAGACTTCTTCTGGGGAATAGCAGAATTTGTGGTTGTTGTTGCTTTTTTTTTGTTTTTTCAAAACTCTGCTTCAGCAAGATGTGAAAAAAAGAAGAGGCTATGGAAGCTCATCCGATTCCAGATATGATGATGGAAGAGGGCCACCAGGAAACCCTCCACGAAGAAGAACGGGTCGAATCAGTCATCTTCAAGGCCCCAGCCCTCCTCCAATGGCTGGCAGATGAGGAAGGTAAATGTCTGCTCTGTGGAGCAGAGGACTAGACATGCACATGTGTAGAAGGAAACCATCAAGAAGAGGTGAAGAGCGGCTTATGCAGGACAAGATGGTGTATGTCTAAACAAGGACTGCTCTGTGTCCTCACAGATAAATGAGGTCGTGCTGGGAATTCCCTCTGCAGGATCTGGCCTGACTGACGTGCAGTTAGATGAATGTACAGGTTTGTCTCCTTACCTTTTTTGTATAGTATTAATATAGTTTTAATAAGTGAATATTTCTAGGTTGTAAAACTTGATTCTTCATCTTTGTGTGATTAAACCCCAAGTCTCTGATCTGGAAGAAATAAAGGATATGTATTTAGTTCTGGAAAAAAAAAAAAAAAAAAAAGAACTGGAAGGTAGGTGTGATGGCACAGGCCCATAGCCCAGTGCTTGGCAGAGAAGATCATGAGTTTGAGCTAGATAATGGGACTCTCTCCATTAGAAGCAAAGAGATACACAGAAAAAGAACTTGGAGACACTTTCTATGAGAGATGAAGGAGAGGACGACGAGACAGCAACTAGGTGGTGTTGAAGACCATCTCAAAAATGTCGTTTTTAATGTGTCTGAGGTTCTGCCTGTGTGTAGTTATGTGCACCACATGGCTGCAGTGCCTGAGGAGGCCAGAAGAGGGCATCAGATTCTCCTGAACAGGCCTTAGGAATAGTACAATCTAGATGTCCTGTGATGCAAGGTTAAGTACATGTGCAATATACAGAATACATATAACAGTTATAAAAGCATTAATGAAGTTATTTATGTCTGCTCGCTTACATTTAGTTCAAATTCTGTTCAAAGAAACCTCAGATCTCTGGTGTACACTTTCATTGTACCGTTGCTGCCCTGCTGTACTGAAATCCTTTTTTTGGAAAGCTAGCAATTAGAAATGTTGAAGACATGGTGTAAGCAACTAGCTGCACAGCGTAAGTAAGTTACTCCATTATTATAAGGTAATCATTTCTTTCCTTAAGGTCCCTATAAGAGACATTCCTCTAAATTACAGGCTTTTCAAGTACCTTCTCGAGACTTTTAGAATTGTGTTCTTAGTATTGCTGACTTACAGCCATAGTGAGTTTAGTCTAGGGGACAGTTGAAAGTGATATATTGGTATGCCTATAAGTATGTATTGGGGAGGCTAGCTAGGAGGACTGCTTTGAGTTTGAGGCCAGCCTGGTCTGCTTAGCAATACCCTGGTAGGGCTAGCTCACACACTGCAAGACATCTAGCACCTTTTCTGTTCTTTTATTTATTTATTTTTATTTTTACTTATTTATTGATTTTGAGGTCTCACTATTTGGCCCTGGCTGTCCTGGAACTCACTAGGTAAGCGAGGCTGGCTTTAAACTCATATCTGCCCGCCTCTGCCTGCCCAGTGATGGCGTTAAAGGCGTGCACCGCCATGCTTGGCATCTCCCCTGTTCTTGGTGCCAGTGGTGTTACCAACCAAAATCCATACCTGCCAATTTCCAAAATGCGAGCTCCGGGCTACCACAGCTCTTGTATGACCGTGTCCCCGACCCATGACCACATTGTCAGTCTTTTAGATGGACACAGACTGAGGTCCTCATGCAGGCTGGGATTTGGAATACAGCAGAGGGGTTCTAGTGTCCCAACTACTGCTCTTCTCTTTCTGACCTTCCTGTGCAGTTCTGATGGAGCAGAACTCATTCGGTGAACTGCTCAGAGTGTGGGGTTAACAGCTGTTGAGTTCCCGATGTGTCAGACTTCACAGTTACCCGTGAGGTAGATGCTAGTATTAGCCCCACACAGAGATATGTAAACTGGGCTGCAAAAAAGAACATCTGGGTTGTGGGTCAACGATAGAGCAGGTGCCTAGCACGGGACTGGCCTGGGGTTCCACCCCAGCACCACACACACACAAAGCACATTTTATAATATGGTAGGTGTTGACTATAGTGTCTCAGTGTTAGAGCACTGGCCTGATGCGCACGAGGCTCCGGGTTCACCATCAGCAATGTAGAACTTCATTTATCCAGAGGTTATCCAGATCTGGTACATGTACATTACGTCCAGGCCCAGCTGCCCCACAGCCGGAGCATTTGGAAGGAAGGAACAGTTGTTTAGAAATTTGTCTTAAAGGCTGTGAAACACCCACTTGTGAAGGAAATGCTGAGGTGACTTCATCACCCACAGACTGGCAAACAGGTTTCCTGTAGCTGTCACCTTCAGCTGACTGGTAGTGACTGTCCCGGGAAAGACTTTTAAGACAAATCCGTGAGAGTCAGGATCTCACTAATAAGTCCTGTCTGTCTGTCTAGGAAGAGAACACGTGATGGTCCTATGTTGTGAATTTATTGTCCCTAGGCTGGAAGTCCAAATCGTACACTTAAGAAGAGATCTCAAAACTGGAAATAAAAGCAGGAAGAATTCTCAGCGGTGTTAACACACAGCTAACATGTGCCTGTGATCCTAGCACTTGGGGAGATGAAGAGAAGAGAATCTGGAGTTCAAGGTTATCTTCAGCCTCCAGTTGGAGGACAGCCTGGGCTAGACAAGACCTGGTCACTCACAAAAATAAACAACAATATAGCTAGTCTGTGAGGCCTAAATTTACCGGAAAACTCACCTCCTCCAAGTACCCTTCTTGTGTAGCCATAGAAACTCTGAGGTGGGAAGGACCCTGGAGATGACTTGCATGTGTTCACCTTAGAAGAAATCAGAAAAACAGGAACAGAAACAAGAAGGAATTTCTGGCGGTGAATTCTAAGTTCACCAGAAAAGCCAGTTCCTCAGAATATTCCACGCACGGTCTCGTGGAACCTGAGGCCCAGAGGGGCATTTAAGATTATTTGGGCCCTGGCTTTCACATTTGGCTTGCAGAAGAACATCTGGGGGAACTTTTGAAAATTCCAGATTCCAATGTCTGGGTTTTGAGTCAGGAGTTCTGGGGTAGGCCCAGGAATCACGGGGTTGCGCCCCTCCCTGTCCCCTACACTTTCTGATATGCAGACAAAATTGAGAACTACAAATCTGGTCAAAGTCTGTCATCTGAAGGTAAGGAAATGAAGACTTAGAGCAGATGGACGTTGTCCCGGGGACACAATTATTTGGCGGTAAGGAAAATTCTGTCTCACGGGGGTGATGCCATACCCTTATATCCCTAGAGGTGGTAGCTCTGGAGTCCAGGCCCCCGTGGGTAGCCTCTGTCTTTGTGGCCCTTTCTGTAAAGCTGACTTTCAAGCTAAGCACGGAGAAGCCTCTTGAGGTGGCCATTTTCCTGCTTCTCTACCCCTGGCATTTCTAGAGTGGCCTGAATGACATCTTTGGGGGGCCACTGGTATATTATGTGGGTTCTGTGTGTGTGTGTGTGTGTGTGTGTGTGTGTGTGTGTGTGTGTGTGTATACACACACGTGCTCACGCGCGCGCGCGCGCGCACCCCATGCCACGAGGTGCACTATATGATCGGCTCGTCGCTGCTGGCCCTCCACGGCACTGCAAACAACAGTGAGATCTCAACCGACCTCAACTTCAGCTGTGAGGTAACTGGACAAAGGAAGAGGAGAGTGAAGCTCTCACTTGGGGGATGCCGTGCACAATCCTCTCAACAAGTGGAAGGAGATGTTAGCCCGTTTCCAGATGAGGAGAGTGGCTCTGAGAAATTGGCAGCTTGTGTAAGGCCCCGCAGCTAGCTACGGCCAAGTGAGAAAGGGCCAAGCCGGTTCTCTGTGTCCCAGTTCTCTGCTGCTCCTCCTAAAGTGCCCTGTCCAGCCTCTTAAAGGACAAGCCTGCCCCACAGTGGCTGGCTAGTTGCCCGGAAAAGGCAGCGGTCATGCACTGGGGACACCTGAGCCCACACTGATCGGTACCAGATGCCTGTTCAGCATCTCTGACGCCTGAGCCATCCAAATGGGGGACAGTCCACGGAATAAGTGGCCTTTGTTCTCCAAACATTTCAGGGTGGCAAAAGACACAGAAAGAAGCAATGGTGTCATCCTGTGGTAGTGCACATGCTTGAGGCCCTGTGTGTCATGCTGAGCGCAGAAAAAGCCGGGGCGCTCATGTGCACAGATCCATGCGATGTGTGGGATGAGTAAATGTTTGTTGTTGTTGTTGGTTTGGCTGTTGGTTTGTTTGTTTGTTTTTAAGACAGCGTTTCTCTGTGTAATAGCCCCGGCGTGGTTCAACGTGGCCTCTGCTTCCCAGAGTGCTGGGATTAAAGACATGAGCCACTGGGACCAGGTGTTCCTTCTAGAATTAACCTTTAAAAAGGGTGGGGTTTTCAAAACTATCCTGGTCTACAAAGTGAGTTCTAGGCCAGCCAGGACTACATGGTGAGACCCTGAATGGAGAGGTGGGGGGCAGAAGGTAAGTGGTAACGATTCCAGGCACCCGAGAGCCTGCAGGCCACAGATGAAGAAACAGCTCGGAAGTGTGGGGTAAAGCCGTGGCTGCAGTGGCTGCAGTGGCTGCAGGGATCCGTGTTTCCCGGAAGACACTGCAGAGTACGGAGTAGTGGTGGCCCAGAGGCAGAGTGGAGGAACTGGCAGGCAGTGGGGAGACCTCTCCCTGGATGAAGTCTACTGGATCTCCTCCCTACTCATTTCTAGACAGTCTGTGCTCAGTTCTCACAGCTGGGCCACCGAGCACACCGGGTCACAGCATCTTACAGGGAAACACTGTGCACCCGAAGCGGCCTCGTCTCCTCGAGTTCCCTCAGGAACTCTCTAAACTCCACACCTGGTGACTTCTGTGGAAAAACAAGAGATTTTCAACATCACTGGTTGAGGGTTGGAGAGGTGGCTCAGTGCTTAAGAGCACTGGCTGTTCTTCCAGAGAACCCAGGTTTCCCTTCCCAGCACCCACATGGCAGCTCACAACTGTAACTCAAGTTCCAGTGGATCCGACATCTTCATACAGGCATACATGCAGGCAAAACACCAAACTAATGTATACGCATGCACACACACACACACACACACACACACACACACACACACACCCCAGTCACTAGTTGACAGCACTGTTGTAGGACACTTTAAAAAGGGAAGAATGAAAAATCAAATCAATCAATCAATAAGGAAGAAGACAACACTCCACCATCGCATCTGCCTTAGGAAGTACAGCCGAGATCTTTAAAGAACCGGCCCTCGGCCTTCAGGCAACCTTTGTGGTCTCCTGAAAACAACTACCACAGAGCAACATGAACTACCTAGTAGAGGAGATAAGGCGTTCCCTCCCCTAAGTCAACTTACATATATGAAGTTTCAAACGTGTTTACACAAAATGAAACTAGCATTGTCATGAACTGATTATTTTTTCTTTTTGTTCACTATCATATTTGGTTTGACATATCAATTTTAAAATGTACAACAAATGTATTAAAAAAAAAACAAAACCAAAGAAATGGCCTGGCTCCCGTGTGGCCTGGGCCCTGGGCCCCTCCCTAGGGGAGCTGCACAAGGCAAACTCTCCCAACAGCAACATACCATCTCAGTCTGTGATCCTGTGCATGTCTGGCATTGACAGAATCTAGCAGCCTATGAAATGTCTCCATCACGCCAACTTTTAAAGATGTGTTTGATTCAGTCACCCAATGGCCTAAGACATCAAAAACAAGTCTGGGTGTGGTGGCACACGCCCACAATCCCAGCATTTGGGAGGTAGAGACATAAAGGTAAGAGGATTAGGAGTTCAAGATCTGCCTGAGCTAATAAGCCCCTGCCTCAAGTTAAAAAAAAAAAATGGGGGTGGTGATATGGCTCAGCAGGGTGAAGTATCTGCCACACAGGCTTGAGGAACTGAGTTCAATCCCCAGAACCCACATAAAGATGGAAAAAGGATCAAGTCCACGAAGCTTTCCTCTAACCCCTATATGCACACAGTGCCACACATGTACCACCATCCATCCAGCATGCATACACATACTAATGCTTTTAGAAGATGTTGCAGGATCTGTGGTCTGCTGGAACATGGGGGCAGGGGGTGCTGGGTGTCCTGCAGACCTAGGGCTACAGGATCTCCATGACACAGGGCAGTGACGGATGTCCAGGAAGTCCCAGTGAGGGCCCAGCTTCAAGGGTGCAGCAGAGACCAGGGACCTCGAACCAGACCAGTGATTCTTTGCGATGAACGCCTGCATGTAAAAATGTACGGATAGAGAGATTTACTGACTCACTGCGTCACACTGCAGCTTCCGGGATGAGATTTTCCCTTCCTTCTTTTTTTTCCTTTTTTCTTTTAAATTTTATTTTGCTTTATTTTGTGGGGGGAGGGAGATGGGTGGGGTTGGGAGGCATGATGTGAAAGACATAAAGAATAAATAAAAAGAAAGTTGAAAACAAAACAAAATAACAACGACAATAAAAAGATATTGGAGGGCTGGAGAGATGGCTCAGTGGTTAAGAGCACTGACTGCTCTTCCAGAGGTCCTGGGTTCAGCTCCCAGCACTCACATAGCAGCTCACAACTGTCTGTAACTCCTGTTCCAGGGGATCTGACACCCTCCTACAGACATACATGCAGGCAAAACACTAATGTACATAAAATTAAAATAATAAATTAAAAAACTGTCACTCAACAAATATAAAAAAAAAAAAAAAGGCCTTGGAAAGGTCCATCTTGTTAAGTCTCAAACCCTGGGACAAACAGCTGAGGCGCCCATTTAACATATCACTGGCTGCCAGGTTCTCCCAGCATCCCTCAGTCCCCACCTGTTACAGGCCGGGCTGCCCTTCCCCCAGACTCTTCCCCATATAATCCAGCCATTTTGGTTACCCGACACTTTGTACCTTTGCCCTCTTGGCCGATGCACCTCATTCCCCCCTCTCCCCTCTTCCCCTCCCCCTCCCCACAGGGCCCAGCTCATGGTCATGTCCACTCTGGATTCTGCTGATGTCTCTGCCTCAGGCTATGCTCTCCCTTTATCTACAGTAAACTTCTCCTCCACCATACCTAGGAGCAGTCAGGCCCTTCCTTTTTCTTTCTTTTTTTCATTCACATCTTTTAAAATTTTTGTTGGTTGTTTCTTTGGGTTTGTTTTGTTTTGTGTTTTTTCAAGACAGGGTTTCTCTGTGTAGCCCTGGCTGTCCTGGAACTCATTCCACAGACCAGGCTGGCCTCGAACTCAGATCCTCCTGTCTCAGCCTCCGGAGTGCCGAAATTAAAAGTGTGCCCCACCACCACCACCTGGCTTTAATTTTTATTTACTTATTTATTGAAACAGATCCCATTACGAAGCCCTAACTGCCCTCAGCCTCACAGAGATCTACCTCCTGACTGCTGGGATTAGCAGTGTTCGCCATCACACCCGGCTTCTGAAGCACCCACCTTTGTATTTGGCAATCCACAGATGCCACAACGTGGTGGTAAAACCTGGGATCCCTGCATCCAGGAGCCAAGGCAGGATAGGAGAAAAGGGGACAGACAGACGGACCAGGGATACATCGCAGTTGGTAGAACAGATATGCATGCAGGAAGGCCTGGGTTCAATCCCCAGAACCACAAAAATAAATACTAGGGCCAATAAAATGGCTCAATGGGAAAAGGCATCTGTTGCCAAGCCCAAGGACCAGAGTTCAACCCCAGGGACCCACACGGTGGAAGAAGAGAACTGACTTCTGCAAGTTATCCTCTGCCAGGTGCTTCATGGAGTGCAGGTGCCCACACACTCTAAATAAACAGTAAGTAATAAATAAATGTAGCGGATGTTTTTTAAAAATTAGAGAATGGGCCGAAATGAGAAAGTCACCGTGCACCAGACAGTCCAGTCACTCTAAACAAGCGCCACACTCGAGAGATCCGGGTTTGCCCTTTTCAAAGATGGGTATATTCACTAGGGGCAGCGGCACACGTCTTTAAAGTCGGCGTTTACAGATGGGAACAGATGGAGCCAGAACTGCGCCCGGGCTCCCCAACACTCTCTTGTCCCACCGCTCCCCTCCACAGTCTTTGGGGCTCTGCTTCCTCTCTCTGTCTTTCAAAGTTCCATCAGTCGCGGGGTCTGTCTTGACCCTGCCTCTCACTCAGAGGCCTCAGGAAGAGCCCTTTTCTTCTGAGTGCCTTAATTTGACTTAGTATGTGGCAAGCTCAGGCCTGGGTGGTTGGTGTCGGAGGGTGGGGGACAGCTGAAAGGTACTTTGATATGAAGCACCTTATAAGCGCTCACTCTTACGTGTTTTAGTAAGCCTAGCCTGGGGAGAAAGTCAGGCGGACACCCTGAGAACAAGCAAGTGGCCCGCTAGCCGCAGGTGTGGAGAGCCGGGATGCTGGCCACATCTGGGTCCTTACAGGGTGTGGCCTTGTCCTGCCAGATGTTCGTTCCAGTCTGTTAACTCTCCACTCACGTCAGGGAGGGAAGTTGGGGAGATCATGGCAGCTAAGTTAACGGTGGCCACTGGAATCCTGCAGGCCCTTAAGGAGAACACTTGGGGAGAAAACATTTAATTGCCTCAATCAAAAACTTTCCTAGCCCGAGGGTGGGGGGGTTGGGAGGTTGGGGGGGTGGCACACACCTTTAATCCCAGCATTTGGGAGGCAGAAGCAGGCAGATCTCTGTGAGTTCAAGGCCATTCTGGTCTAAAAAGCAAGTTCCAGGATAGCCACGGCTGTTACACAGAGAAGCCCTGTCTGGAAAAAAAGAAAAACAAAAAACAAAAACTTGCCTGTGCCTGTGTGTGGGACTCATGGAGGATGCTGTCTTAGTTGGGGTTCCTATTGCTGTGCCTGTGTGTGTGGGACTCATGGAGGATGCTGTCTTAGGGTTACCTTGCTGTGATGAAACACTGTGACCAAAAGCAATTTGGGGAGGACAAGGTTTGCTTCACTCACAGTTCCACTTCCAAAGCAGTGAGGGCAGGAACTCACGCAGGGCAGGATCCTGGAGGCGGGAGCTGATGCAGAGGCCATGGAGGGTACTGCTTATGGCTTGCTCCTTGTGGCTTGTCAGCCTGCTTTCTTATAGAACCCAGGACCACCAGCCCAGGGATGACATCACCCACCATGGGCTGGGCCCTCCCCCATCAATCACTAATTAAGAAAATGCCTTCCCGTGGCTGGAGAGGTGGCTCATTGGTTAAGAGCACTGGCTACTCTCCCAGAGGTCCTGAGTTAAATTCCCAACATCCACATGATGGTCACAACTGTCTTTGACTGTAGTCTGATGGAATCCAATGGCTTTTTCTGGTGTGCATACACGCATACAAAACACCCACATACATAAAATACAGACATAAATAAATCTACAAAAAAAAGAAAGAAAAACAAAAAACAAACAAACAAAAAACAAAAAAAAAACCAAACACCTTCCAGCTGGATCTAATGGAGGCATTTCCTCAACTAAGGCTCCCTCCTCTCTGACGCCCCTCTAGCTTGTGGTGAGCAAGGTTTCAGGGCTGCCTTCAGTGGGGACCTCCCATTAGAAGGCCTCTCCAGAGGCTGTATTGTGCAAGAGAACATTGCCCCGCGGGAAGCGGTAACCGTGCTCCTACACAGAGTGGCTGTGTTAGTGCCCGGCTGACGGCTCCAGGACAGTCTCCCTCATCCCTTCCTCATCCCTGTGAACAGAAATGCTGTTTAAAATGGCTGTGTTGCTTACAGGAGCCCAGATCTGCTCCACTGTCCCTGCTGCATCGGGAGCTCATGATTAGTGGTTGGCCTATCTCTAAAAGCCCTGAGGAGCAAGGGGCAGGAAGGAAGGAAGGAAGGATGTGTAGGATAAACAGAACAAAGCAAACCCAAAAATAAGCAGCAGGAGAGTGCTTCAGACATACAAGAGTCTGCAAGGCCACAAGCTCCTGGGGGAGCTGGGGTCAGTACCTGGATTAAACGTTTTCTCATACAATGGAAACACCAAGCAAAAAGCAGCTGGGGGTGGGGAAGGACTTGGTTTAAGTCTCGGAACAGATTTCTCTTAGGTTTTTCAATATTTAGACACTGTTTTGGTTTTTTTTTTTTTTTTTTTTTTTTTTTTTTTTTTTTTGAGACAGGATTTCTCTGTGTAACAGCTCTGGCTGTCCTGGAACTCACTCTGTAGACCAGGCTGGTCTCAAACTCACAGAGATCTGCCTGCATCTGCCTCTGAAGTGCTAGAATTAAAGGTGTGCGCCACCACTGCCCGGCTTTAGACACTGTTTTAAAATGTATACAGTAAGAGCCGGGCATGACGGCATATACCTTTAGTAACGGGCAGGAGGCTCTCTGTGAGTTCAAAGCCAGCCTGGTCTACACGGTGAGTCCCAAGAAGAAGCAAAACTAGCTAAGGTCCAGGGCCTGGCACTTGGTGCTCAATAAACGGTGACCATTACAGCTTCTACCATATCCCGTTGCTCTTACTGTTTCCAGTATGATGCCTTCGATGACCTCCAGAGGCCCTGCTGAAAATTCAAGATGTACTCTGGCCTCCAAAAGGCAGAAAATCAAGAAGGGAGAACCCTTTCTCCAAAGGAATTTGAAACAAAAGTGCTTTAAACAGATGAGACTAGTGTTAAGTTTCAAACCCGGGGACGGATGGCTGA
Source organism: Peromyscus eremicus (assembly GCF_949786415.1). Taxonomy (NCBI): domain Eukaryota; kingdom Metazoa; phylum Chordata; class Mammalia; order Rodentia; family Cricetidae; genus Peromyscus; species Peromyscus eremicus. The sequence goes on along the minus strand of NC_081426.1, from coordinate 11,374,415 downwards.
GGTGCCTATTTAACATAACAAAGCGGACCTGGCCTCCAGGTCCTCCCAGCATCCCTTGGTCCCTATCTGTTACTGCCCAGGGGTTGGACTGCCCTTCCCCCAGACTCTTCCCTATGTAATCCAGACATTTTGGTCACAGACACCCCTTCCCCTCGTTACCTCTATCCCCCTTGGCTGCTGCACCTGGTCCCCCCCTCTCCCCTCTCCCTCCCCCGCTCCCCACACGGCCCAGCTCAGTGTGGTCGTGTCCACTCTGGACTCTGCCCATGTCTCTCCTCAGGCTCTGCTCTCTCTCCCTTTAGCTACAGTAAACCTTCTCCTCCACATACCTAGGAGCACTCAGGTCCGTCCTTTCTGTCACAGAAGCACACAACTCCACAATTATACAACTCTGACAAACACCATGTTCCCAAGCACACAGTAGAGCACCCTGGAGAGCAAACAGGGCCGTCCTGAGTTTCTGATGGATGAATATTAGGAGGAAAGCCTTTTGCCTCCATTCTCTTAGAAAACTCTCAATTAAGTGAAAGCTTTGGCTGGTTATAAAAACAAACCCAAATGTTATCATGGAGTTGGCAGCTAAATTCTTACAAAATTGCCCTTGTTTCGGATCCATGGCCTTCTAACAACAAAGGCCCCCTTCTCAGACTGCTGCCTCTATTTCTGGAAGTGAATACAGTTGTTTGTGTTGTAATGAGCACCCCAAGAGATTCTCGGGCACCTCTGAATGTGGGGCACACTGGCCTGAATCCTGCTGGAAGGGCGAAGAGGACGGAGGTAGGGCTAGATCTTTGTCTAACTGGAAATCCTTTACGGCGACACTGTCAGAAGTCCAAGATATCTGGGGTAAATGCTTTCCCCGTTTCTCTCCCATAAATCAGGGGATATTCTTGGCAGGCTCCGCTCCTCTGCAGGGGCAGGAGGTGCAGCTGTGAGTCCCGGGAAGGGTCTCTCTCTCCCCCTTTCCTGCTTGCTTTCCTGCTTCCCACAGACGCAGTTCATCCCTGTCGACCTCACAGCTAATTCTTTTAGCAGACAGCTCCAGATCGGAAGGAATCGGTGCATCCTGGGAGGTGGTAACGATGATGGAAGGTGGTAGGGAAGTCCCTCCTCCTGGATGGAAAGTTTACTAGGTAGCAAACTGTTCCTAAGAGTTTGAGGCACTGCTTAGCACTGCATTTTAACCTAACAGCCGAGGGACAGCAGAGCGCTGAGGGGTTTGCCATCTGGGTCGCATTTAAGTTTTTCAAGTGATTCGGTGGTGGAAGTGGCCGGGAAGCACATAAATCCAAACCTCTCTGGACTCTTCAAGCACGGGGATTCCATTACACGAATCGCTCCTTTCACAGACATTCAACAAATCTACAACGCAATGAAAGGAAGAGAACTTCCATTCAGAAGGTTCCCGTCTGAATGAGTCCTGAAGCCTCTCACAAGCTGGAGAGTTTTTGGTGGTTCACATCACATGTCTGACTTCATTCAATGGCATGAACAAGTAAAAATATTGAAGGCATAAAGAAATATACGAAGTAGAAAAGAGATGGATTTCAACCAGCTCTCCTGAGGTGGTAGTATTAATCAAAACTAAAGAAACATGGAATTTTCATCCCCTTTGAAGAATAGTAACAGACACATAACCACCTGTAATCCCAGGACTCAGGAGCCGAGGCAGGAGGAGCACCGTCACTTGGAGGCCAATGTAGGATGCACAGAGAGATGTTGTCTCAAAAGAAAAAAAAAAAAAAAAAAAAAAAAAAACAGGAAAAAGAGAAAGAAGAAAAGAAAGAAAGAAAGAAAGAAAGAAAGAAAGAAAGAAAGAAAGAAAGAAAGAAAGAAAGAAAGAGAAAGAAAGGAAGGAAGGGCTGGAGAGATGGTTCGGTGGTTAAGGGTGCTTGCTGCTCTTCCAGAAGACCCAAGTTTTAGTGCAGCACTCATGTTGGGCAGCTCACAACTGTCTGGAACTCTAGCTCGAGGAGATACAATGCTTCTTCTTCTGGCTTCTGAGGTCACCCACACACATTTGGCATAAACACACACACACACACACACACACACACACACACACACACACACTCACGGAAAGAGCACACGCAAGAGAACCACACATACTATCATATGTAAAAATAAATACAAGAAAAACAAGTAAAAATAAAGCAAAATATATAGACTAAAGAAAAGAACAGCTTAAATCAGATGAGTTTTTCTTTACACCCATACCTCATGTATTTCAATAAGTAATCAGTGAACAGCCTTACCCAAATGTGCACTATTTTCTGTGCTGTTCACTTGACTTTGTGGTTGTCATTTGAAGTGATCGATGCACAAGACCCTAGGTTTGATCTCTAGTACTGCACAACTAAACAAATTCAATGTTTGGGCTACTGAAATGAACAAATAAACACTCACTTCTGGACAAATTTCAGGACATATGAGCTTCTAAATAGCGGATAACCATGTTAGGCAAAAGTGTTTAAAAGGCTCTGTTGGGTTTGGAGAGATGGCTCAGAGGTTAAGAACACTGACTGCTCTTCCAGAGGTCCTGAGTTCAATTCCCAGCAACCACATGGTGGTTCACAACCATCCGTAATCAGATCTGGTGCCCTCTTCTGGCCTGCAGGCATACATGCTGTATACATAATAAATAAATAAATCTTAAAAAAAAATAAAAAAATAAAAGGCTCTGTGGTGTGTGTATGGTCTAGAATAACATGGTGTATTTCAGAAAAGCCTCCAGGACGGCAAAACAGTCAGAGGACGATGTGGGGCCTGTGCCTGCAATGCCAGCCCTCAGGAGGGCAAGGCAGGGAGACTGGAGGACAGCCTGGGCTAGCAGGGAGACTGGAGGACAGCCTGGGCTAGCAGGGAGACCCTGACACTACTGACAAACAAAACCCTCTAAGAAAACACACCCAACGTGAATGAAAATACACACACTATCTGGACAGACTCAGAGCTCATCTGTGTGGGCCGTATAAATAGGTTCAGAAGAGGAAAATTACTTCTTTTTATCCAGAGGAGCCATTAAACTGATCGTCAGAGAAGGGTCCCAACTGAAAATAGGCACCTTGTTCATGTGCGTAGCTGCAGCTGGTTACTTTTCCTACACATTTAACACCTAATACATAGAAAATATGGAAAAACACGTTTATGGTCTACAGTTATTCATGCTAAGGTACAGCTGGCTCTCTGTAGCTGAGGGTCAGTAGCAACCGCAGACGAAAACTGCATACTGACAGAAAGAGGGTTTTCTCATTCCCTTAACAGTGCACGGTAATGACCATTTGCAAAAGGTTTTCAGTGCACCAATGGGTGTGCCGATACTGCCACACTGACATAAAACGCTGAGCATCTGTGGGAATGGGTCTATCCACTAACATATGGGTGACCCACCAGGGCAATACCCTCTCTCCCCCAGCCATCCATTTCAATAGCTCCTCAGCTAGGGGTGGGGCCTTGTGAACCCCTTCCTATCCATGCTGGAATGTTGATGGCTTGATCTTGCGAAGGTGAGCACACACTGTGAGCTCAACAACCATATTGAGTCCAGAAGTCAGCAGTTCACAGCGTTCTTCCCCATTTCTGGCTCTTATGCTGCCCATAATTTGTCAATTTCATTAGTTAAAGGTACTACAGTTTCTGCTGGATCCATTCCTGCTAATTGAATTGATGAAGTCCTAATTTTCCTTTTAAAATCAAATCAGAAGTCTTTCCCACATGTCTTTAATTTCTTACTATGTTTATTTGATAGAAATAGCTATTCCAATATAATCTCTTCCCTCTACATTAATATTCCTGTAGGGGAATGCGTCGGGGGTAAAATGACCAGAATCCACATGATCCACATGTCCTTTCTGAAATTTCTTTTCCACCGAAGCCAATTCTCTCTCAGCTTCAGCTGATAATTCTCTTGGACTATTTCAGTCCTTGTCACCATCTAAGGTTTTGAACAAATTACTCAGTTCATGATTTTTTTACCCCAATAGTGGGCCATAGATTGGAAATATCTCCTAGCAATCTTTGAAAGTCATTAAGAGTCCGTAATAGATCTCTCCTAATTTGCACCTTTTGGGGTCTAGTTTTTTATAGACCTATTTTATATCCTAAATAATTAATAGAATCTCCTCTTTGTATTTTTTCAGGAGCAATCTGTAATCCCCAACAAGGCAAATTTTTCTTTACTTCTTCATACAGTCTTTCTAAAGTATGTACATTTGAATCAGCTAGTAAGATGTTGTCCATGTAATGGTAAACCATAGATTGAAGAAATTGCTTATGTATTACTTCCAACGGCTGTTGTACAAAATACTGGCACAGGGTGGAGCTGTTCAACATTCCCTGTGGGAGAACCTTCCAGTGATATCTTAACAGGCTGAGAATTATTATATGTAGGCACTGTTGAAGGCAAATTTTTCTGTCTTTTCCTTGTGAAGATATAGTGAAGAAACAGTTTTTTAAATCAATAAACATTCTTTAGGTAACAGAAGGCAGAGGAATTCCAGGTTGTAGAAATGAAATGAAACTTTATTTTTGCTGAGCCAGGGACTGAACCTATGGCTTCATGCTTCCTAAGCAAGACTCACTGGGCTACTGATCCAATGCAAGCATGGAATTCTAAATTTGAGAAGTATCTGCCTCAATTCCAACTCAACTTCCAAAATAAACCATCATAAGGCATTCAAGCATGGGGAAATAGTTTAGCAACCTGGGACTCCACTTGCTTGAACTATGCACGTACCTTTCTTTTAATAATGCACATGGCAGACTGAGACGTCTACCTGCAGGTACTGTGTACACGCATCCCATTCCAATATACTTATTAACCTGTTAGCAAAGTAAGACCCTCAGTGTTACAATTTAAGCAGTGGAAGATACCTTGCAGATTGGAGCCAAGGAATGCCACAAAGTCACACCATGCAACAAATCTCACTTGAGAGGTTTATTGGGGGAGAGGAGTATGCAGGGGCTACTTCTGAGTGAGAGTAGAAGGGGGGAATAGAGGGGGAAGAGAAGGCAAGGGCTATTGGAAGGGATGTAGCACACATGCATAGGGAGGATGCGCAACTCATGACAGTGGCAATGTGTTGCTTTTTGGTGGCTGCTGTTGCTAGGTTACTGAAGGTAGGCTTATGGGTGGGGTTTTCCAACATCCCTCCCTCGTATTTATTATAGAAGGTAAGGAAATATTTAGGTGTGGCAGGCATGGGGGACATGACTGCTCCCTGTTGTCCGGGGATATCCGCATCTTCGGGGCACTGCTAATCCTCACTGTCAGAGCATTTTTGGTAGTCATGAGCCTTCGGCTCTGTGGCTAGCAGTTGGTAGTCCTGTAACAATAACTGAATAATTGTTTGGTTAGATTTTTTTTTTTATTTTGTCATTGGAAAAACAGAGAAGAAATTGATAAAGCAGGGTACAATTAGCAAAAGCAGGAAAATGAGAAAGAGAGGGGTCAGGAAGGGAAGTATCCACTACCATATGGAACTCTCAAAGGTCCAGGGGCTGGAGGCATCAAGTTGTTCCTTATGTTTTTGTGGGTCTGTCTGAAGTTGTTGGATTTTTTTTTTTTTTTTTTTTTTTGGTTTTTCGAGACAGGGTTTCTCTGTGTAGCTTTGCGCCTCTCCTGGAACTCACTTGGTAGCTCAGGCTGGCCTCGAACTCACAGAGATCCGCCTGGCTCTGCCTCCCGAGTGCTGGGATTAAAGGCGTGTGCCACCACCGCCCGGCTGGATTTTGTTTTTTACTGTACCAGACTGGGTGACATAGAAGCAGCACTCCTCTTGGAGGAAGAGGCAAAGAGCACCTTTTTCATTTGTAGGAAGATCTAGTCCTGGTTGGTTTTGGAGAACCAGTGCTGCCCAGGAGTCCATTTGTCCTTGAAGGGTGAGGATGGGTTGGGCCGCCTGCTGGAGGTCCTGGATGAACTGGGAAGAAGTCTGATGAGACAGTCAAGTCAGGGACAGGGTTGGCCCTGCTGTCCTGGCGGTGACACCTCAGTTACTCCTGCAACAGCCAGAAGGGGCAAGAGTGGAACCCCCCTTTATTACGTGGGGCGGCTCTGGAGGCCCCAACCAGAACCGGCAGGGGTTCTTCTCCGTGTGTCACCCCAATGTGGGTTCACAAACTCCTCACCAGCCAGCAGGTAGGCAGTGGGAGACTTGAGTACCCAAAGACTCAAGGTGTTATGGACAGTAGGGCACTGGGGCTGAGGTGGGGTGTGGAGGGTGAAGGTTTTGTTGCAGTCTAAGAGATTTCATGCCCCTACAAAATGTGTCCCAGGTGACTTAAAGCAGTTTGCCATGCCAGAGGGTGACATAAAAAAGTTAGGGTGTCGTGGCATCACTGGGCTCAGGGCAGTTGGTGAATGGAAAGACTGTAAGGGGCAGTTGTGAGCTAGGCCCAGGTTGGGTGACATTAAGGTGTAGATAAACGGTCTTATTAATAAAGAAACACAGAAACAATTGCAGAGTTAAAAGCCAAGAGGTCAGAGCTAGAAACCTTACCCTTCACTGTCGCTGTTGTCCTTCCCCTCGGAAAGAGACCTACTTCCTGTGTGTCTGTCTTTTTTATAGAGTTTCTGTTCTGCCTTCTCATTGGTTGTAAACCCAACCACATGACATCCTAGTCACTGCCCGTCTGTACAGACCTCCAGGTCTTCTATGGTTGGTATTGAGATTAAAGGCATGTGTCTCCAATGCTAGCTGTATCCTTGAACACACAGAGATCTACCTAGCTCTGCCTACCAAGTGCTGGGATTAAAGGTGTGCGCCACCAATGCCCAGCTTTTGCTATGGCTTGCTAATAGCCCTGACCCCCGGGGAACTTTATTTATTAACATACAAATCACATTTTAGTACAAATAAAATATCACCATATTAAGGAGCCAGCAGGCCAAGGTCAGAGTCTGAAGCAGGAGATGAAGTGGCAGAGGTGTGTTATTTAGGAGAGGGAATGTTAAAGACGTTATGACCTTGAGGAATGTTGACTCACGCCCCCTACTCCCCCTATTTCCAAAGGTTGAGTAATAGGGGTACATTTTCTTTGGATTTTAATCATGCTACTGGGTGCCAGCCAGGGGTTGAAGAAATGGTAGAGTTTACCAACAATGCCCATTTACCACCTGGGATTCAGAGGCCCCAGATGTAGAGGTAAAGGGCCCCATCGTGTTGGCAGAGGAGGGAATCAGAGCGATGATACACATGTGGCAGGTGGTATTGGCAAGACCGTATGGACAGCCTCCATGTCTGTGTGGCCACTCTTTACAATAGTCTGTCTGGTCACAGAAGAAGCAAATGAAAAGGTAAGGAAATGAAGGAGGAGGGGTGACGGGAATTCTAATTGGTTCCTCACAGGCTGCTATGGAACAATTTCCCAGCCCTATTTGGAGGGACTACTTGTTATAAGCGAGGGTCTCTTGAATCGCATATATAAGAGCTATCCTGGACAGAATCGGACAAGAGGGAAGGGAGAAAAGTCTATGTCCAATCCAGTAGTCGAGCATGGCTCCCAGGGTGAAGCCTCATTTTTCTGAAACTGGGGACAAGGTGCTTGATCTTGGTGTCCTCTGAAACTGAAGGGAGGAAGGCCCTGTTGGGGTTGATGTGTAGGAAGGGAAATTTTCTGGAGGAGGAGGAGGAATAAAGGGCTTGGGGTGGGATAGGTGAACCCAGTGAGGGAGACACTGGGGCTTAGTGGCTGTGGGTTTACAAGCATTACCTCCAAGGGACCCTGCCATTTAGGGGGAAGGGGTGAGGGATGTTGGTCCAGAGTGCAGAGAAGGACCTGATCTCCGATGTTGACTGGGGACAGACAGGTGCTGCATGGCCAGGGTAGGCAGTAGTCAAGTTCCACAGGAGAGAGTGGAGATGACAGAGTAGGGGAGTGAGTATTGATCAGGGAGAGGTGAGGAGAAAGAGTGGGGATCAAAACCAGTCGTCCACACGTGAGCTCCAGTGGCGAGATGGAAAGAGGTTGCTTGGGGAGAGCCCAGAGCCTGAGAAGAGCCAGTGGTAGGTCTTTCTTTCTTTTTTGTTCTTTCCCTGAGACAGGGTTTTCTGTGTAGCTTTGGAGTATGACCTGGAACTCACTCTATATACCAGGCTGTCCTTGAACTCACAGGTATCGGCCTGCCTCTGCTGGGATTAAAGGTGTGCGCCACCACTGCCCAGCCAGTGGCAAGACCAATCCAGGTGAAGTTCCTGTGACATTTTGACAAGGGTGTTTTGTTTTTTTTAATTAAAAAAATTTTTTTATATGCATTGGTGTTTGACCTACATGTCTTTGTGAGGGCGTTGGATCCACTGGAACTTGAGTTATAGACAGTTGTGAGCTGCCATATGGGGCTAGGAATTGAACCCAGGTCCTCTTAAAGAGCAGCCAGTGCTCTTAATTGCTGAGCCATCTCTCCAGCTCCGACAAGGGCATTTTTAAAGGAGTGTTAGTTTGTTCTATCTTTCCTGAGGATTGGGGATGGTATGGGATATGGAAATGCCAAGGGATGTTGAGGGCTTTAAATAGATAGGATTTGGGAAACCTGGGAGGTGAATTCAGGGCCACTGTCTGAATGGAGGGAGGAGAGGATTCCAAAGTGGGAAATGATCTCCCGGAGGAGGAGGTAGGAGACTGTCTGAGCCCTTTTGTTGGTGATGGGAAATGCCTCTACCCACCCTGAGAATGTGTCCCCCAAGATCAGAAGGTACCTAATGCCTTTGACTGTGGGCATGTGGGTAAAGTCAAGTTGCCTGTCAGTTCCCGAGAGGGAGCCTTTGGCCTGGTGGGTAGGAAAAGGGAGAATGTGGTATCGGGAGTTGGTGCCTGACATTTGACAGATTTTACAAGAGGCAGTAATAGCCCTTAAGAAATGCAAATCCTGGGCTGGAGAGATGGCTCAGAGGTTAAGAGCACTGGCTGCTCTTCCAGAGGTCCTGAGTTCAATTCCTACTATCCACAGGGTGGCTCACAATCATCTATACTGAGATCTGATGCCCTCTTCTGGCATGTAGGCATACATACAGGCAGAACTCTGTATATATAATAAATAAATCTAAAAAAGAAATGCAAATCCTCAAGGGTGGGCTGCAGGTGGGCTTGGCTGTAGATAGGACAGAATTTGTTCTGTCAGGGGGTGACAGTGGGTTGTGGGTTGCAGTGCAAGGATGTCCTGCAGTGAGTAAAATGGATCTGGGCCTCCGAGGGCTGCAGCTCTAGCCACCTGGTCAGCTTGGTTATTTCCCTTAGAGATGATGGAATTGTCAGTCTAGTGGGACTGGCAGAATTCCTATAGCTGTGGGGAGATGGGAGGCTTTTAGCATAGCCATGATTTGGTCTCAGTTGGTTTCTGGTCCTCCTTTTAAGTAGTCCGAGCTCTTTCCAGATGGCAGCATGGGACAGGAGGATATGAAAAGCATATTTGGAGTCTGTGTAAACATTCAGGGATTGCCCTTATGCCAATTGGAAGGCACGGGTGAGAGCTATTAGTTCAGCCTGTTGATTAGTGGTGTGGTCAGGAAGGGCCTGTGCCTCAACCACCTCAGCGTCTGACACTATGGCACAGTCTGCTTTTCAGGCTCCCTCGTATAAAAAGAAGCTGCTGTCTGTGTACCAGGGATAGATGGCCTGAGGCAATGTGCCGTCTTGTATGTGCCAGGGATGGGGCAGTAGTTCCTCTGGGGTTTCAATGCAAGAATGAGATGGAGTGGTCTGTGTTTGGGTGGGAAGATTTGAGATACTGAGGGTGTGCAAGATTAGAAAGTGAGTGTGGCATCTTCCACTAGCGCCACCTGGAGGGAAAGAACCCAGGAAGGAGGTTGAGTCTGTAAGACTTTCTAAGTTAAGGGGTGAGACAGGTTGTGGGGGGAGAAGATAGTGGTGGGTGACCCAAAGGTTAGTTTTTTGGATTCTCGAATGAGGAGCTCAGCAGCTGCTAAGGTATGTGTGGAAGGTGCCCATCCCTGGGTGGTGAAGTCTAGTTTTTTTGTTTTTTGTTTTTTGTTTTTGTTTTTTTTTTGGGGGGGGGTTTCGAGACAGGGTTTCTTTGTGTAGCTTTGCGCCTCTCCTGGAACTCACTTGGTAGCCCAGGCTGGCCTCGAACTCACAGAGATCCACTTGGCTCTGCCTCCCGAGTGCTGGGATTAAAGGCGTGCGCCACCACCGCCCGGCGAGGTCTAGTTTTTTTGACAGGTATGCCACAGGTACAAAGGAAGGTCAAAGTTGGTGGCCTAGGACCCTGAGGGCATATCCTTCTTTTTCTGCTACACAGAGGGAGAGGGGATGGGTTAGGTCTGGAGATGTAGTGCCAGGGCCTGGAGGAGGGCTTGCTGGACCTTCTTAAAGGGCTTGATAATGGGTGTAAGAAGGGGTTCATGTGAGGAGGCAAGGGCTGCTTCACATAGGGGGTGGGAAAGGAGGGAAAACGGGGGATCCAGGAATATAAGAAGCCAGCTAGTCCTAGGAATGCTAAATCTCTTTGGTGGAGGGGACTGAGGACTGGATTACATGTTTTCTACCCAAGGAAATGGCTTTGTGGGTTGGGGTAATGGTTAGTCCCAAGCAGGTGACCTGAGGAGTGGACAGTTGGACCTTGGAAGGTGAAATTCTATAGCCCCGGCTGGACAAGAAATTTAGAAGAGCAGAAATGTTAATTTGGGGCAGAGGAGGTCGTTTACATACTATGTGAATTTATATTTGGGAAGAGACAGAGAGTAGGTCAGAAGCCAGGGCCTGGCCAAATAGGTGTGGGCTGTCCCAGAACTCCTGGGGTAGGACAGTCCAGGTGAAGGCAAAGATGTTTTGTGACTGGGTGTTGAGGGAAATGGAGAAAGTGTCCTTGAGATCCAGGTCTGAAAAATGGGATGTAGTGGGGGATAGTGGAAAGGAGCATGTAAGGGTTAGCCACAACAGGGTAGAGCGGGACCACTGCAGAATTGCTGAGCTGGAGATCTTGAACTAGGCAGTAGGTCCCACTGGTTTTTTTTTTTTTTTTAAAGATTTATTTATTTATTTATTAATTATGTATACAGTGTTCTGCTTGCACGCATCCCTGTGGGCCAGAAGAGGGCACCAGATCTCATTACAGATGGTAGTGAGCCACCATGTGGTTGCTGGGAATTGAACTCAGGACCTTTGGAAGAGCAGCCAGTGCTCTTAACCTCTGAGTCATCTCTCCAGCCCCCAACTGGGCTTTTTAACTGCAAGTATAGGGTGTTCAAGGAGAAGAGGTAGGGCAAAGTAGATTTTTCCTTAGGAGACCAGAGATGATAGGCTTAAGTCCCCTGAGGCCCTGGAGCAGAGTGGGCTTGGGTGATGTATCGGGTTGAGTCCTATAACTGATAACAACAGGGGAATGGTATTTAGCAAGGGGGTTTGGGGTATCCCAGACTTGGGGGTCCACCTGGGAGGCTGGCCAAGTAAATGATGTGTTGGAACCAGTAGGTTGAGTGGCTAGGAGCAGGAGAGGGGCTGCTGGTGAACTTGGGACCAGGCGAATGGGAGTAGTAAAGGAAACAGAGGTTCCTTCGCTAGAAGATTCCTTCTCAGTAAGGGGATGGGACAGGTTGCTCCACCACGAAGAAATGAGAGGAATACCCCTGAAAATACAATTGAGTGGTGGGGTCTGGCAAGGTTCGTAAGGCCATTTCCCTACTCCAACAATAGGGAAATGAGAGGGAGAGGTGGGTCCCCAAAAGTCCATCAGGACCAGTTAGTGGCCCTGGTGTCCCAGAGGAAGGAGATGGACCACCCTGACACTGTCATGACTACCTGGGGCTCCCTGTCAAAGATGACAGTGGTTGGGCCAATGGAGCCCGGGCTGCTTTAATCATCCATGGTCGGCCTAAGTGGTCGGCTAGTGGACGATCTGGGTCGGATGTCCCCATGCCGTGAGGGGAATGGGGGCAGTCAACAGCCCCATGTCCCTCTTGATGGCACTTTGGACATGACTGGGATGGCCTGCATGGGTTAGGGCAGGTCCAGGCGGAGACCCTCCTGACCATATGTAAAGCAGGGACCCAGTGGTCCTTTAGCCTTAGGAGGCATGGGGGCCCAGGCGGTCGCTGAAGCTGGTTGAATGGCCATGGCCAGCACCTGGCAGTTCTGTTCACAGGCTTTTTCATCTCTCCCATAGTACACCCTAAAGGCCAGCCTGTGGGGCGAGGGGGTCCTCTCTCCAAGTCCTTGAGCTTGGCCCTAATGTCAAAGAAACTCTGAGAAAGAAATAGGTCGTAAGGAGTTGTTGATCCTCTGAGTTTTTGGGGTCTAGATTGGTATACTGTAAGAGGGCCTTTGTGAGGCATTCTTGAACTTGAGATGGGTTTTCATGTTGTCCTGGATGACCTCTTGGAGTTTCCCATAGTTTACCAGTTTAAGTGCAGCCTTGCCGGGCGGTGGTGGCACACGCCTTTAATCCCAGCACTCGGGAGGCAGAGCCAGGTGGATCTCTGTGAGTTCGAGGCCAGCCTGGGCTACAGAGTGAGTTCCAGGAAAGGAGCAAAGCTACACAGAGAAACCCTGTCTCGAAAAACCAAAAAAAAAAAAAAAAAAAAAAAAAAAGTGCAGCCTTACAGAGATCAGCCAGGAGGCAAGTTATAAACTCATCTCTAGCTAGACCGCCTCCTGAGGTATCGCAGTCCCATTAGGAATTCCAGTCCAGGACCACCTCTGCCCAGGCCAGATGTGCTTAGTTTGGTGGATTTCATCTGCATGCGCTCTAGCCTGTTACCAAACTTACCTGCGTTCTTCAGGAAGTGGGTTGTTAGTTAGAATCATATATATGTCATGGAAGGTGAGACCATAGAACTAGGTGATATATTGGAATTCTTTAATGAAAGTAGAGGAGTCAGAGGTCTAAGGCCCCAGTTTTTTTCTATTTGATAGAGTTCACTTAATGAAAAGGTATGCGTACCTTGACCAGGCTGTCCACCCTGGCAACATCCCGCAAAGGGACGACGGAGGCCGGGTGAGACCTGGTGGGGAGAGAGAGAGGGATTCCACTGCAGAGCAGGAGTGAATAGCAGGGGGACTGAAGGATGCTGGTGGGGTGAAAGTGGGTGCCAGGGTAGGGTGGGTAGAGTGACCTGTCGCTGGAGCAGAAGAGAGACTGAGGGAGGAGAAGGAGCTGTGGGTTGAGGCCTCATTAGCAGGGTCAAGAACAGTGGAAGAATCATCTTGTTCAGACTTCATAGATAGAAAGCTAAGTGGGGGAAGAGAGGGAAGGCTTGGAGTGAAGATAAGAGAAGGCTTGGACACAGGAAACCTCCATTTCCCCAATGGCAGGCAGTAGCAGTAAAGGTCCCTAATGATGTCGGATCTAGGATGCAGCTGGGCTGCCATCCGATTGACTGTCTAAGGGGTACTGAGGTCAGATTCAACTGCAATGGTGGGTAAATTCAGAGGCCCTTAAGTCAGGTGCTAGGTGTAGAGGTCTGGGGTTCTCCAAAAGGTATCCAAGGGCGAGCCCAGAGGTACAACGTCAAAGATGCAGTTCCCACGGATGAGCTAGAGGAGAGGTCCAAGGCATCCCAAGGACCCAGGGAGGACTGAATGAAGAAGGTACAAACCGAATAGTGGGTTGTTACCTCACAGTTCAAGGGTCACAGCTACAAGCATGAAGAGATACGGATGCCTGGTACCAGGACTTTTGAATGAAGCCAGAATGGAAAAACCGTGCTCAAAATGAAACCTTACCCAAGGGAAATGGTCAGAGGTGGGTACCACTGAAGAGGGGTAACTGTAGCCTTTAAGACCATGGCTGGGGGCACCCCTGGCCCCAAAAATACCAGAGGGGGACCAGACACTCAACGGCCATTCCCTCAGGTTCAGGGAAACATTTACACCCAGAGGGAAATCATACCAATTGCTGGTACTGGATGGGGTTCCCTGCCACCGGTGAGCCGGACAGTGAGTCTGTTGCAGGTGGACTGGGGACAAAGATAGGGTTCCAGGGTGGCTTAGACCCGAGAGGGGAGTGCGCAGGCACCAGGATATCCTATCTGAGTCTCATCACCAATGTTACGGTTTAAGTGGTGGAAGATACCTTGGAGGGCTGGAGCTAAAGAATGCCACACACAAAAAAAAATCACACCATGCAACAGATTTCACTTGAGAGGTTTATTGGGGGTGGGGGTACGCAGAGGCCATCTCTGAGCGAGGGTGGAAGGGGAAGAGGGCGGGAAGAGAAGGCACTGGCTGTTTATAAGGGGTATAGCGCATGTGCATGGGAAGGATGGGCGCCTGTGGCGACAGTGGAAATGTGTTCCATTTTGGCAGCTGATGGTGACATCCAGTTTCTAGGTTAGTTAAGGCAAATATTCTATCTAAACATATACCCAATACATCCAGGTAAGGTAGGAGGGCCAATTTGACCTGAGCTGGTTGGGGGTTTAAACACACTAAGGCAAGCTGTATCCTCTAAGTGAATTTTTAGGGAGAATTATATTTACCATTTTTATGCTTTTACATAATTGGGCACTTTAGGTGCATTTTGGGAAGGACATGCATAGCAGAAAAAGTTATGACTTAATCTGTCAAAGTAGAGCCACCCAACTGTGTCTCTTGGCAACCAAACTTCTCTTAAGCCCATAAAAGGAAACCCCAGGTGTAGTGGTTTGAAAGAAAATGGCCCCCAAAGGGAGTGGCGCTATTAGAGCAGGTGTGGTCTTGTTGGAGGAAGTGTGTCACTGTGGAGGCGGGCTTTGAGGTCTCATATATGCTCAAGCCACACCCAGGGAGACAGTTCACTTCCTGTTGCCTTTGGATCAGGACGTAAGAACTCTCAGCTCCAGCACCATGTCTGCCTGCATGCTGCCTTGCTTCCTGCCATGACAGTAATGGACTCTAAAAATGTAAGCCACTACAATTAAATGTTTTCCTTTGTAAGAGTTGCCATGTGGCCAGGCGGTGGTGATGCACACCTTTAATCCCAGCACTTGGGAGACAGAGGCAGGCAGATCTCTGTGAGTTTGAGGCTAGCCTGGGCTACAGAGTGAGTTTCAGGACAGGCAGGGCTACACAGCTACTTCCACAGGTGTGGAAAAATAAAACAAACCAAAAAGTTGCCATGTGACTGTCATGGTGTCTCTTCACAACAACGGAAACCCTAAGACACCAGGCCTGGGGTGGTGGCGCACCCCTCTCACCCCAGCACTGGAAAGGCAGGGGCAGGCAGGTCTCTGGTCTACAGAACAAATTTCATGACAGTCAGTGGGCACACAGAGAAACCCTGTCTTGAAAAAGGAAAACAAACAGCAAATAAATATGTGGAAGCCCAAAACACTTCGGAAAAAAAAAAAGCCAAGTTCTTTCTCATGTATGTGCCCTCCTGCAGCACATTCTGATCTGAAGAAAGTTTCCTGGACACACTACAAACCTGAGCACTTCCATCAACCCTTTGAGTGAGACACCAAGAACCTGTAAACAGCCATTATGGGAGCCTCAGAGGAGTGGGGAGGGGAAAGTTGGTAGAGTGCTTGCCTAGCATGCACCAAGCCCTAGACTCAATCCCTTAGCACTGCATAAAATAATCAGGCATGGTGGCACTTGCCTAGGATCACAGCACTAGGGAAATGAAAGCAAGATCAGAAGTTCAAGGTTACCCTCAACTACACAGTGAGTTTGAGACCAGTCTAGATTAGGCCTATTGCTGTGACAGGGCTGACCACACTGTGGTTGGAGAAATATGGAGGACTTTGGGACTCTGGACTAGAAAAGCGGCTGGACGCTCTAAGTGGGGCTTAAAAGGTCATCCTAGCATGAGCCAGGAAGACAGTACGGCCAAGGGGAAGGTGAATTAAGTAGGCCCGCTCAAGAGGCTTCGGGGGAAACAATATTAATATTAGTTGGGCTACAAACCATTCTTGTGACATTTTAGTTAGAGTGTAGCTACATCTGCCCTTGTCTTAAGAATCTGCCTGAGGCTAAATTGGCAAATTTTGGATTAATGTCTTTGTCAGAAGAGATTTCAAGACAGCCCAGTATTAACTGTGTCATGTGGTTCTAGTGCTTTTTTTGTTTGTTTTGTTTTGTTTTTTCGAGACAGGGTTTCTCTGTGTAGCTTTGGTGCCTGTCCTGGATCTTGCTCTGTAGACCAGGCTGGCCTTAAACTCACACAGATCCACCTGCCTCTGCCTCCCGAGTGCTGGGATTAAAGGCGTGCGCCACTCCCGCCAGCTAGTGCTCACTCTTACGCAGAGCCATAGTGAAAAAGAGCTAGCAGGCCAAAGAGAAATACAAAACACAGAGTTTGAGAAGAAAAAAAGCAGGAATAATGTAATGTTGGAGCCAAGTCCTTTGCTCAAGGACATGGAAACTGAAAGACAAGCCTGATGCTAAACGGAATAGGGAGTGGTGACCTCAGGGCTAACATCCACCCAGCCAAGCTTCCAGCTTGGAAGGGGTAAAGCTTGTGCAGCAAGGGAAACCATCAACAAGTGGAAGCTTATGCAAATGTAAGTCTTGGGGTGTGTGTGTGTGCTGTGTTCCAGCTCCAGCAGACGGCAAAACTTGGCAGCTTCGGCCAGCAGTTCTGGATTTAAGAACACAGATGGAAAGTTGTAGAGTCTTCTCCTCTGTGGTTGAAAGCTACTGACTGAAGCCAGGTATGTGGCAAGGGAGTCATAGCATGGAGGCCCAGAGGGGACAATGATTGAAGATGAAGCCTGGATTGTGTTGAAGACCCCAGGATGTTGGAGATGCTAGAGCTGTGGGATCCCTGTGAAGGAGAGCTGCAGACAGGCATGGAACTAGCCTGAGAGAGAGAGAAGTGTGCTGTAGTCAGCAAAGCTGGAAGGGAAGAGCCATCTAATAAGCCTGTAACATCAGACATGGGGTTGAAGATTTAGTTTGCTTGACTGGGTTTTAGTCTTGCTTTGGTCCAGTATTTCCTCACTATGCCCCATGGAATGGTAATGTATATTCTGTGCCATCACATGTTCCAAGTATGTGATCTGCTTTTTGATTTTCATTTTATAGGGGTTACAATTAGAAGATTGCCTTGAGTCTCAGAAGAGACTTTGGACTTTTACACAGTGTTGACTGTTTAAGCTGGACTGAATGAATTTTGCATTATGACATAGCTACAAGCCTATGGGAGCAGGGAGTAGAATGTGATTAGTGAGAATGGGCCTCATAGACTCATATATTTGAATGCTTGGTCCCCAATTAGTGGTATTGTTTGGGAAGGATTAGGAGGTGTGGCCTTGTTGGAGGTGTGTCACTTGGGGTGGGCTTTGAGGTTTCAAAAGCCCATGCCAAGCTGTTTTTCTTTGCCTGTCTGTGGAACAGGACATAAGCTTTCAGCTCCATGTCTGCTTGGTGCCATGCTCCCTGCCATGATGATCATGGACTAACCTTTGGAAATATAAACAAGCTCCCAATTAAATGCTTTCTTTAATAAAAGTTGCCTTGGTTATGGTGTCTCTTCACAGCAATAGAACACTAAAACAGAGACCTTGTCTTAAAAATAAATTAATTAGCTGGGCGGTGGTGGCGCACGCCTTTAGTCCCAGCACTCGGGAGGCAGAGCCAGGTGGATCTCTGTGAGTTCAAGGCCAGCCTGGTCTCCAAAGCGAGTTCCAGGAAAGGTACAAAGCTACAAAGCTACACAGAGAAACCCTGTCTCGAAAAACAAAATAAATAAATAAATAAATAAATAAATAAATAAATAAATAAATAAATAAATAAAAATTAGCAACAGTTAATAAACTGAATTGTACAGCAAAGTTTATGGGTGGAGAAAAAAATGAGGAGTACAAAGATACTCACTCCATCAATATCAACACTACAAAATGGCAGGAATATTCTTTCTCTATCATCTAGGGACAATAGATACTACATTATTCTGGCAACTCAAGAGACAGGATAAGGCACCAGACACAACCCTCAGGATGCCTTAATGGCCTTGGCCATGAAAGGACAATGAATCTTAAACATATAGTTTATAAGAGAAACAAAAACACTGATACCAATTCCCTAGCCCTCATGCTCAAGGCCAACGTAAACTCAAAAAAAGGTCACTTATTAGTTTTCCTCCTGCTTTAATTACTTTGTCAAAAGCAATGTACCTGTTCAAGAGAGACAATTCAGTGGCCAGGAGCACTGACTGCTCTTTCAGAGGATCAAGGCTGGATTCCTAGCACCTACATGGTGGCTCATAACAACCTGTAACTCTAGTTCCAGGGAGATATAATGCCCTCTTCTGGCCTCCAAGGGCGCTGCACACACATGGTACACACACATACACACAAGCAAAATACCCATACATGTAAGATGAAAATAAAGGAAAAAATTAAAAACAAAACAAAACAGATGCCTAAAAATCTTCACATAGATCAGCCACAATGTCCATACAGAATCATGTTACATATGAGTCTATCTAGAATTGATTCTGCAAAAGCACCCTGCAATCTCTTGGGAAATAAACAATTTCTTAGAAGAAAACAAAACAGAACAAATTCTAATATAGCTCTAATTCATTCTCCTTTATCTAAATACCCTACTAGAAGGGCTGGGAGTGACGGTATATAACTTTCATCTCAGTACTCCAGAGAGTAAGGCCAGCCTAATCTACACAGCCAGTTCTAGGACAGCTAGGACTACACAGAGACCTGGCCTCACAATAAATAAATAAATAAATGAAACAAAACAAAACAAAACAAAACCTCACTAGAAATAATGAGTTTTGTCAATAATCAAAACTGAACCAGAGCTGGGCATCAGGGTGCACACCTATAATCCCAACACTTGGAAGAGGCAGGAGAATCAAGAGTTCAAGTCTTCCTTGGCTACAGGCTAGCTCCAGATCTGCCTGGGCTATAACACCTGTCTCAACCCTCCACCTCAAATAAGATCAAACAAACAAACAAACAAACAAATAGCAATGGACGGGAACAATGAATGACCTGGACTAACTTAGGTTTAAAGTTCTAACCCATCTTGCATAGCAAAACATATAAACATATAAAATAATAAAATTAAAGAGAAAAACTATTAAAAGGAAAAACAAAGACAAAATTCAAATTACTTTGAAAAATCTGATTTTATTTTCTTAATCAAAAAGAAGTATATTTGTGTTAAATTTAGAATATTTAACTTTCCATTGATCTCTCAAATACTTGCCAGATAGATACTAACAGTGCTCAGAACTGTGAAAGTTAACATCCAATACCATATTTTCTTAGAAATCTCTCAAGGCATTGGTGATTTTAATTTAAAAATAAAAAAAGAATTTTAATTAGCATTGGAAATCTAAGTGACAATGGGTTTCAAGAGCTAAAAATCAGATCTTTTAAAAAACAAATTTTTTTTTTTAAATTTTGAAGGACTCAAACCTGACACCTCCAATAGAATACAGTATGTCCCAACTCCCAAATTATTAAATTCATTATTTCACCTTAGAATAGGAAAACTATAAAATGGAATTTCTAAATTATTACATATATAAATACATCATTTTTAACAGTCATGTTTGCTAGCAGAATTATGAAATAAAAACAAATTCTACATTCAAGGTACAAATGATACTGCTCTTTCACTGTTTTATTTAGGACTCCACTCCATTCTTTCCTGTTTTCTACCCCTATATTTAAAATCATGCTCAAAGCCGAGAGTCGATCACTTTTCTGCACTCAATAGTCATTGGTACCAGTCCTATATACAGCAGGTGTCCTGCAATGGGCCCAGGACTCCCAAGACTGGGGTATTGACGACATGATTTAGGAACGCTTAGAAATTCCAAAGTGACTCTGAGTCATGCACCCAACACCGAGCAGCCGGCACTGGTGGGCTGTTGTGTGTACAGAGCATGTCCAGCATGCACACAGACTTCTCCTATTTGTTCAAATTGAGGTAAAACAGGCAAAAAATACTTAATATCACAGAAGCTGCATAATTAAGACTAACTTCCTTTTGCTGCTGATTTTATAAACTAATTGTAAAGTTATCTCAAAAAATCCACTAAAAATTCTGATTTTAAGCATCCAAAAAGGAAAGAAAAAGGGAAAAAAAGCCATTTTTTCAAATCCATCATTATTAGTAAAGAATATTTTGAAACGAAGGAAAATATTTCTCCCAGAATCATCATTTTGTATTGAGTGTAATGCAACAGCTCACCATTTCATTTTTTAATGTTAGAAAGACCTCACATCTAGGTACTATCTGTTATTTCTTGAGATAACAAAAATACCAACAGGACTCATATACAGGATTTTCTGACAGGTCTGCAAACATATCCAAAATCCCAACCATTCTTCCTCAAGAACAAAAGATGGCTGGGAAGTGGCGGTCATGGTTAGTCTTCAGTACAAAGAGAGCTGACTCCTGGTAAATTTTCTATTGTTGTTGCTAAAATTTTAGTTCCAGGTCTCATTAAAAAACAAAAACAAAACAGAAACCACTGGCAACCAGTCCCACTGTTACTGTTAATACAACAACTGCCAGTAATTAATTCTGTATAGAGCTGTCAGATGCACTGATCAGGTACATAAAGGTACAACTTTCAAGAATGGTACTTAGCATCATTTCCTCAATGCTTCCAGAATCAACAACAGCATTTAGAAAACACCAGCCCTTAAGTAATTTTCTATGTGTAATTTAACTTTAACAAAAGCATTTTGTTTAAAATGTTACTTTCTCACTGATAGTTTAGGAAATACACTCCCAGGTGATGGTTTGACATAAGTAACAAATTCTAAAGCCTCATGATAAGGAAACACTAAGCTTGCTTTTTTTCTATCATATGGAAACAGTTCTAGGCAGACCAGAAGAAGAAACCTACCAAGTCAGAGTACTGTAACTGAGGTTCACCGCGCATACCCAGAAGCAGAAAACCCTCCAAATCCACAACAGAAAGACCACCCATTTGTTCCACCACACAAAACCTACCCCAAACACCTTAGTTCTGAGCTTAATATTTCCTGAAGATGTTACCAGGACAAGCTTCAGGGTACATAAGAGTGGCAGCAGCTGACTGCTGAAAGCTAACACTACAGAGGAAATGCCCTGAAGAGCTCAGGGCTGCCCACCCGTCCCTTACCACCCCCACCCAGAATATGTGAAAGCTCATGTGAAAGTTTGTTCTTATGCTAATAAAGACATACCACCTACAGTGCTAAAACTAAAACTAGAAGCAATAAAGCAAAAATAGAAAGCCTCCAGGAATGAGCTAATGCCTACTTAGAAAGAAAGAAAGCAGCAGAGACCCTTTGCCCTCCTTGTTTGCAGAGAAGTGGTTGCATTAAACCACCAGATTTACCCACATTAACAAGAATTTAACAATGCTTTCCCAAGACAGAGAAAAAAACTCGACCTTTCCAGTCAAAGGGGACAGAGAGGCCTCTTTCAGTCCTGGAGTCGAATGAGTTCAAAGATTGGCAATAAAGAAAAAATTTTAAAAAAGAGAAAAAGAAGACTGCATTAGAGGCATGATGGGAAGAAGCCTGGCATTTTATCGAACAGTCACACCGAGTTTCTCCAGCACACGTACGCCCTTTTCTTGGTACTCTTGTCGGGTCATCCAAAAGTTGTCTTTGTCTTTCATGATGTCTGCTAGGACTGCGCCACCCAAGAACACCATGTGCTTCCTGCGCGGTGGATCTTCAATTCGGATCTTAAATTTCTACAGGAGAAAGAGAGGAATGAGATCATATGTGCACAATGCTCAGCTTCAGGAAGACTTCTGCATGTGTATTCTTGAATCTCTCAGCAATCTACACACAGGACAACAGCTGAGTTTGGCACCTCAGACACAGAAACATTTAGTAATTCCTCCCAAGCTTGTGATTAGGAAGACTAGAATCAGATTAAATAAACTGGACAACCAATCACGGTGCTAACAGCCCAAGGACCAGCAGAAAGATTATAAAAGGCTTGGTCCTCAGTTCCTGAGCAGTGTTCTTCCAGGTCAAACACCACCCAGACTCTGTGGTTCAGTGCAACACTGTAAATCTGAACCGATTTCTTGGGTACTGGGGATTGTCGGTGTGGGGGGGGGGGTAGGGGGGGTGGGGGGGTGCGGTGTGGGGTGGGTGGTTATGTCAACCTGACACAAGCTAAAGTATCTGAGAGGAGGAAGCCTCAAGTGAGAAACTGCTACCATAATACCTGCCGGTAGGCAGACCTGTAGGACAATTTCTTAATGATTGATATGGGGTTGGAGGGCGGGCACCCTTGGGTTAATGATTATGTGTTCTATAAGAAAAAACAAGATGGCAGCCGGGCGGTGGTGGTGCAAACTTTTAATCCCAGCACTTGGGAGGCAGAGGCAGGAAGATCTCTGTGAGTTCAAGGCCAGCCTGGTCTACAGAGTGAGGTCCAGGACAGTCACAGCTGTTGCACAGAGAAACCCTGTCTCGAAAAACTAACAAAACAAACAAACAAAACCCCAGATAAACAAGCTGATAAGCAGCACTCCTCCATGGCCTCTGCATCAGCTCCTGCCTCCAGGTATATGCCCAGTCTGAGTTCCGCCTTGGCTTCACTCAGTAGACTATGACTCAGAGTGTGTAAGCCAACTCTTTGCTCTCCAAGTTGCTTTGGTCATGGTGTTTTATCACAGCAACAGGAACCCTGAGACAGGATTGAACTCAAGGCTCCATTCATACCAGTGCACATGGTCTACCACTGAGATCCACGCCAGACCTTCCAGTTCCTTTCTAATATGCAAAACTCACATTCTAGTGTTTTAAATTCAAATGAAATGTACTCAAAACAAATATGGCCAGATAGGTTTGTAATAGATTGCTATGGTCCATTTTCTTTTTTCTCCCCCCTTTTTTGGAGGGGTTTGTTTTTGAGACAGGGTCTCACTATATAGCTCTGACTATCCTGGAATTCACTCTGTAGACCAGGCTTGGCTTCGAACTCACAGAGATCTCCCTGATTCTGCCTCCCGAGTGCTGGGATTAAAGGCGTGCACCACTACACCTGTCTGCTATGATGCATTTTCAATATGAAGTAAAGTTTATCAAAGCTACAGATAAGCAGGAGAGCTAGGTCCCTCTCTTCCTTAGCTGGCAGTAGGTACCTACTTGTCTCAGAACTCTGAAAGTTCTATGCAGATATATAGGTGACCAAGCCCATGATCACAAAACACGGGCAAGTCTCAAGCTCCAAATTATTCATTAGGTAAGACTGTGTTGTGTGTCCTAAACCAATGAGATAGAGAATGTGGGAAGTCAGCAAGTCCCAGCCTATGGAAGAATAGAATGTGTTATCTATTGCCAACAATTTGGGGGCTTGTCTGGGATTTCTGTTTGGAAAGGCTCTTAAATCTCCAGAAAATGGAAGAGATGTATCCTGCCCATTGTTTGGACAGATAAATCAATGACGAGTTTTGCCTTTTCTCATACTTCAGAAACACCCTGAGGTAATCTGAAAGGCAAGCAAAACTGAGGCAGGGAAATGAAGCGCTCTCTTTAAAGGAACTTTGAAGCTCAACAATCATGAAACCTCTGGGGTGTATGGTACTGAGAATCCCCCAGTATGGAGTGGGGACATCCATAGGCACGAAGACACTTCCAATATGGGAAATCAAGTAGTTCTAGGTAGGACTGATGTACAAGGGTAGCTTGGGAGAAAAAAAGATAAATGCCAGCACATTGTTTTATTTTTGCTCTAACTGTATCTCTTTACATTAACCAGTTAAAATACAGAGATGAGGTTTTCATTTCATTTCACTTGGTAACCACCAGGGATAATTGCAGCTTACTAGTCTTTTATAAACTCGGGAAGATTTCTAAGACATACCAGGACAAAACCCAATCTCTGTCCCTGGAGTCCCTGAAGAGAAAGCTCAGGCTGGCACTTCCTATTAACTCACTGAGAACTGACAATCACGACTGGCATGGCTTTTAAAAAAACGTGTGAGTGTCTGAATGGGTTGAGGGTCATTTTCATAAAGCTAAAATCTAAGAAATTCAGAAAATTTTTTTAAGAAAAAAGAGACTAGTTTCTGGACTTTACCTCTGGCAGGGTTATTTAAAATATTAATTGAAATGTTGATTTTAAGTTTACTCCTTAAAATGATTTCAATCTGGAGAGATGGCTCAGTGGTTAGAGCACTTGTTGAAGACCTGAGTTCAATTTCTAGCACCAAGCAGCAGCTCACAAACTCCAGTTCCATAGGATCGAATGCCTCTTCGGACCTCCATGGGCTCCTATACACATGTAGTGCACATATGTATACCCAGGTACACACACATAAAAATAACATAAATATTTAAAAAATGATTTGGCTCTGGTATTTTCAAATGCTAAGTATGGAAGCTCAGGTTGAGAAAAAATGTGTTTGCAAAATTTAGGATAACGTAAAGATAAACATCTTTTTATCAAGTGCTTGACAAATTCTGAACTGCTTTTGCTAGACAAAAAATGTAAAATTAAAATATTAATTTTAGGCCGGGCGGTGGTGGCGCACGCCTTTAATCCCAGCACTCGGGAGGCAGAGGCAGGCGGATCTTTTTGAGTTCGAGGCCAGCCTGGTCTAGAGAGCGAGATTTAGGAAAGGCGCAAAGCTACACAGAGAAACCCTGTCTCGAAAAACCAAAAAAAAAAAAAAAAAAAAAAAAAAAAAAAAATTAAAGGACTGACCTTTGTATACACTGTGGCCTTGGTTTAAAATTGACAATGTTGAGATGGCTAACTTGTTTTGAAGTAGATGCAGATAAATAATGTGTTTTTTGTTTGTTTGTTTGTTTGGGTGGTTCCTCCCCTCCCCCACACAGTGTTTCTCTGTGTAGTCCTGGATGTCCTGGAACTCACTCTGTAGACCAGGCTGTCCTCGAACTCACTGAGATCCACCTGCCTCTGCCTCCAGAGTGCTGGGATTAAAGGTCTGTGCCGCAACCACCACCACCTGGCTAAATAATGTATCTTATGTAAATGTATTTTATATCTATATAATTTTATTTTATATCTAGATACATGGCTGAAGGCTCTTAGTCTGCTGATGTGGAAATCTAGAAAACAATCTCAGATGAAAGTCCCAGGACCATTTGATTCTAAGAAAGGACAAAGCAAGCATGTGGGGGTGGGAGACCAGCAGAGTCTTGAAACCCCATTCACATTCTAACGGGGAAGGATGTCTTCAAAGACAGATCAGTCTGCAAGTGAACAGTGGAGTCAATAGGTGACCTCAGGGGCTTTGGCTAATTTGCACATCAATGCTGTTAAGGACGGGGTGGGTTTGTGTCAGTCTTTTAGGTGAAGAACTACGTAGAAAAATGCCTCTTAAACTGTTAAGCCTTCTAAAGATTGATAGCTGTTAAGTATTTGTAAATCTAGATGGGATAACTTACTACCAGAACACTTTTGTCTTTCTGCAAAGCCTTAATACCTAAACTGTTAAAGGGTCAACACATGTGTGGCCTCTAACAAAGGAACCTGAAAAAATAATCAGAACTGAATTTGAATCTGAGGCTGGAGAAACAGCTCGGCAGCTTAAGAGCACTAACTGTGCTCAGAGGACCTGGATTCAATTCCCAGCACGCACATGGTAACAACTCCAGTTCCAGGGCATCTGACACCCTCTTCTGGCCTCCAGAGACATACATGCAGGCAAACACCCACACACATAATAAATAATGCTAGATCCCACCTATCCTGAAAAGCTGTCTGCCTTTGGAGTTACAAATTCCACAAAGAGACAACGGAACCATGTACTCTAAATTGTTTCTATCACATATATAAAATGTAGGAATCTAAGTATTTATGACATGGCAAACAACAGTGTTTTAGTTAAGTCTGAGAACAAACATCATTCTGTTTTATTCACTTCCCCTTCTCCCTCAAACAGGGTTTCTCTGTGTAACAGCTCTGGTTGTCCTGAAACTTGCTTTGTAGCCCAGGCTGGTCTCAAACTCACAGAGATCCACCTGCCTCTGCCCCTCAAGTGCTGGCAGGATTAAGGGTGTGTGTCATCACCTGGCTACCTTTTTTTTTAAGGTTAGTCTAACTCTACAGTCCAGGCCAGCCTTGCACTCAATAGCCTCCTACCTTATCCTCATGTGTGCTATGTGTACCACTGTTCAACTTGCAATGGTTTCCCAAGGGTCACATAGTAAATACTTGGGGCTTTTCATGTCTCTGACTACAAAGACTTCCGTGAAGCTGTAAGATAGTTACAATGTTTGACAATGAATAATGCTATGTGAACCAAGAGCCTGACTGTGCTTTGATGAAATTTTTAAAATTAATTTTTATTATGTGTATTGTGTATCTGTATGTGGGTGTGTATATGTGACTACAGTACCCATAGAGTCAGAAGAGGGTGTCTGATCCCCTGGAGTTGGAGTTGTAGGCAGTTGTCAAAAGCCTGATGGGGGTGCTGGGAACCCAACTTAGGTCCTCTGCAATAGTACCTGCTTTTCATGGAAGAGTCATCTTTCCAGCCCCATCAAGGAAATGTCTAAGGGCTTTGGGGAACTCAACGGGGCTCTCAGGGAAGACCCTGCTCCCCCGGCGGGGCTCTCAGGGAGGACCCTGCTCCCCCGGCGGGGCTCTCAGGGGGCGGGGCTCTCAGGGAAGACCCTGCTCCCCCGGCAGGGCTCTCAGCAGCCTGCCGCTCTCTCACACCTCCCTTCTCACCCAGGAGGCCCTGCAGCGGCAGCTCTCCTTCTTCATGCAGCTTCTACTACCCTCTTCCCAATCCCACAGCTGCTCTAGAGCTCGCCCTCACCGTCCACCACTCCTCCACAGTCATCTCTAGACCCCAGACATCCAGAGCTGTCTCCTCCCATTCCACTCGTCACCTCCATCTTTTGTTTTCCTTTACCTGTTACTGTGGATTGTGTGGATGATGTCCGTGTGCGTATACACCTTTGGGGGTCAATTCTTCCCTATTACCATGTGTTGGTTCCAGGGATTGAACTCAGGTCACCAGGCTTTGGACTTGAAGCACTGAAGCATCTCACTAGCCCTAGCCTCCATTCATTTATCATTTATCCCCCCCCCCCTCCCTCCCTCCCCCCCTCTCTCAGTGGCGGGGAGGGGTTGAGACAGAATTCTCCATGTAGCCCTGGCTGTCCTGGAACTCACTATGTAGACCAGGCTGTCCCCAAATCGTTGAGATCCTCCTGCCTCTGCCTCCCAAGTGCTGGGATTAAAGGCGTGCACCACCACTACCCAGTGCCTCCATTTCTTTTTAAATTGAAAGAGAAAAATTATTTTATATGTATGAGTTTTGGCTGCATGCACTTATGTGTACATGCCTGGTGCTCATGGCAGTCAAAAGGGGGCACTAGATCCCCTGGAACTTGAGCTACGGAAGGTTGTGAGCCAAACCTGGCTTTTCTCCAAGAGCAGCAAGTGCTCTTAACCACTGACCCATCTCTCCAGCCCTCTTCCTTCAGTTTCTTTACATGATCCTTGGTGACGTTTTTCTCTCCTCCTCACATTCACTCACCTGGCAAAATACCGACTCAGACAATCAACTCTGAACCCTGTTTTCAAACAGCTCAATGTTGGGGAGTATATTATTTTAAGGTGTGTTACTTTTGTTTATGCTGCATTTGTTTAACTCTGTGAAGCTGTGTTACTCTGCCTGTCTAAAACACCTGATGGTCTTATAAAGAACTGAATGGCCAATGGCAAGGCAGGAGAAAGGATAGGCGGGGCTGGCAGGCAGAAATAGGAGAAATCTGGAAGAAGTAGCCAGAGGAGGAGGAGGACCTTAGGGCCAGCTATCCAGCTACACAGCCAGCTGTGGAGTAAGAGTCAAAGTACGATATACAGAAGTAAGAAAAGGAGAAAAAGCCCAGAGGCAAAAGGTAGATGGGACAATTTAAGTTAAGAAAAGCTGGCAAGAAACAAGCCAAGCTAAGGACAGACATTCATAATGAAGAATAAGCCTCTGTGTGAGATTTATTTGAGTGCTGGGTGTTGGGCCCCCCCAAAAGAGAAAAAAGCCAAAAGACCAAAAACAACCAACAACAGCTCAACACAGTACAGAAACTCAACATCCTGCTTTAAATGTGCCTCCAGCCTAAACTAGGTCCTTTATGCTGTTTAGTTGTCTAGTACATTTCCTCACTCTCCATTCACTCTCTAAGACAACCACTGTAACTACTATTTTTAACTTCGACCAGCTCTTTTCCCTCTCATAGCTTCCAGTCTTAACCCTCTTAGGTCCTTCTCCACCACACCGGGTGGGCTTCTGGATTCTTTTGAGGGGACGTCAGAGTATATCATTTTCTACTCAGAACCCCCAGGATCTTTCCTTTCACCACAGCTGACCTGTCTGCTTGCTCGCTTTCTGAATTCATCTTCCACCCTCTCTTGCTTACTCTGTTCCATTCACACTGGGACATTTCTGTTAACTCAGATCCTTTGCACTATTCCTGACTAGAAATGCTCACTCGTTAACTTGACACAGGTCTTTGACTCAAAGGCACTTCATCAGAGGCCTTTTCTGATCAGGTATGAGGGAACACACCCCATGTTACCAACAACCACCACTTTCTATCTCCTAACCGCTCCCCCCCCCATTTATTATTACTACCGGTAAAGTTACTTAAACTGACAGCAGCAATTTTTATTGTTTACCACTGTTTCGTTCCCATGGCCTAGATCAGCTCTGGCACAATGCTAGAGTTCAAGAAATGTTTCCTGGGCTTACAGTGTGGCTTAGTACTAGACTGCTTACTGGTGGACATGTGTGGTCCTGGGTCCAAACCCTAGCTCTGCAGAACTGAAATGTGTGTGTGTGTGTGTGTGTGTGTGTGTATGTAGGGGGTGGGAGGATCAGAATGTGAAGAACTGATTTCAGTGGGATTTTACCAGAATATAGTGCTTCATAATCTCTTCTCAAAAGTTTGCAGAGTAAATAGTCACCAGAGATGGATCTTAAATTCTCTATATAATTTGATGAATCAAGAAATGTGAGCGAAATACTTAGAGCACTATAACATCAGTGTCTCTATACACAGTTCTCTGAAATGGGTAATCTTATCAAAAACAGGTAGCTAAGGGCAGTAAGACAAACCAGAGAACAAGCCCCAGTTAAAGGACCCTGGGTTGCACCCATACTGCAGACAGTATACTTCACAGTCCACAGCTAGGAAAAAGAGCACGGCAAAGAACCACTAGCAATTATACTCCAGTGCATGGCAACAATGACCAAGCAAGTCCATTGCAAAAGCTGTGATAATTCTGGGAACACAAATGTGACTGAGGAGACAAGATACACAACAAACAGACAATTTCTCTTGAGGCCCTTCAAGTCTTCCAGAGGCTAGCTGCACAGGAATCTGTTTATAAGACGACTTCTTGCTCCATCTAGTGGCTGTCAAGATCCACAAGTTACTTTACAGGGTTTTAAACAATGGTAACAGTTACTATAGATACTTACAGAAAGTTTTTCCACATCTCCTTTTAGAACTCGTTCTAAGTAAAGCTGTTTAAGCTCTCGTTCCAACCTCGATGGCAGACCAGGATACATGGTTGAGCCTCCAGAAAGCACAATGTGCTTATAAAATTCAGATCTAGGAAGACACAGAGGATATTTGCGGTTTCCGATTAGGAAAATGGCATCTCGTTTATTTATTTATTTGTTTCTTTGTTTATTTAAAGCGCTGGGGTAGGGATGCAGTGCAGCAGAGCACCTGCCTAGCAGCACGAAGCCCTGGTTCCACCCCCAGCACCGCATAACCGGGGTGCACTGAGGCAGAGACGGGAGGATCAGAAGCTCAAGTCTCTGCTAGATAAGCCTGTCACAAACGACGACAACAACAACAACAACAACAACAACAACAAAATAAGACGTGTAAGTACCAGTTGACGTACGGGAGGAGGAAAAGGCTGCACCCCATCATCACAGAAATGTAAAGGGCAATGAGCCACCACTGCACACCTGCTACAACAGTGACTCACAGAAACTGGGAAGGAAGGAAGATGGACAGAGGAGGAAGCCCTGACACGGATGTAAGAAACCACAGCTTCTGAGACAAAGCTGCAACCCCCAGGGTCACATAACATGAAAAACCTGACAACAGTGCCGGGTTCTCTGACGTGCGACAACCAACACTTAGTTCCAAAGCAACCACGCAATGAAGCCGAGGTGTTCTGTTGGTGGCGATGCACGGCCGTGCTTCCTCACGCAGCTTCCCTGTGGCCTGCCTTCCAGACTCACAGGACTACCCTGCTGTGCACATGCAGCCAGGTCAGGCGGCACCTGGGCTCAAATGTCAGATCACGGTAGGATAGAAAACCATGCATTTTTATGGAATGTACAGCTTTCTGTTCTTAGAAAAACATTATAGAAAACAAAGATGATTTTTCTACCATCACTTCTTGGTATATTAAGTACACAATCAGTTATTTTTAGTTATACTGGGCTAGAACGCTTGATTTGAAAAACCAATGTCATGCTGGGCGGTGGTGGTGCACACCTTTAACACCAGCACTCAAGAGGCAGAGGCAGGCAGAGCTCCAGGTTCAAGGCCAGTCCAGTCTACACAGTGAGTTCCAGGACAGCCAGGGCTACACAGAGAAACTTTGTCTTGAAAGACAAAACAACAAAAAAATAAAAATAAGAACTAGGGGCTGGAGAGATAGCTCGGTGGTTAAGAGTACTAGCTGTTTTTCCAAAGGACCAGGGTTCAATTCCCAGCACCTACAAGGCAGCAGCTCACAACTGTCTGCAACTCCAGTTCCAGGGGATCCAACACCCTCACACAGGCATACATACAGACAAAACACCAATGCACAGAAAATAAAAAAAAAAAGTAAATCATTAAAAAAAAACTAGTGTTTGAATTCCTAACTTTTGAGTTTCAGTAAAAAACAAAATCATTAAGTGAATCTGACTTAGATCAGCCCAGAATCTCCAATAATTTCTGAAATGGCCTCCACATATTTCTGTCGTTTTGTTCGGTTGTTTCTTGCAGTAGTGAGGACTGAAGCTAGTACCTCACACACCACTAGGAAGTCCTCTACCCGAGAGATCCTCAGCCCTGTTGTGTTCTATGAGACGGGACCTCACTGTGTAGCCTTAGTTCGGCTGGAGCTTGCTATGTAGGCCGTGCTGGCCTCAAACTTGAGATCTGTCTGCCTCAACTTCCCAAGTGCTGGGATTCAAGACATCTACTACCATATTGGTACCATATCCGGCTATCACTGATGATTAGAAAATCAAAATGTTGACCAGCTGAAAAACACTGTCAGTGTTCTTCATCCTACAATATCAACTATTCAGCCAAGATCTCTTCTTCTGGTGTGGGTCAGCGTTTTGTTCTGTGTAGGGAATACTGGAGACAAAATGTGGGGTCTTGTACACACAAGGCAAGTGCTCTACCACTAAGCCACATCCCAGCCCAAGACCAATTGATTTTTTTTTTCCTTCCTTCCTATACAGGGTCTTACGTAGTCTAAGATGGACTTACTTTGTTAGCTACAGCTGGCCTTAAACAGGTGTGAAACACCATACTCAGCTTAAGATTTAAGTCTTAGAAAAAAGATTTTTACTTTATGTGTGTGTGTTTTTCCTGCATGTATGTATGTGTACTTCATGTGTGCCTGGTGCCTGATGAGGTCAGAAGAGGGTACCGGATCCTTTGGAACTGGAGTTACACACTGCTGTGAGCCACCAGGTGGGTGCAGGTAATCAAATCTGGGTTCTCTACAAGAGCAGCAAGTTCTCTTAACCACTGAGTCACCTCTCCCCACAAGATTTAACTCTTTATGTAAAAACAAATAAGCCCATTCATTTGATTAGTATGGAATTTGTTTTCATTTCTAATACATCAAAAATTATACATATAATATATATACCAAATTTCTTCATGATTCATTAACAGTAAATGTTTGCCTATATAACTATCTTATATACCACCTATATACTGAGAATCATGTAAAAAAAAAAAAAAGGGTCATAGTTATGGTAGTATTTGCCTTTAATGCAAACACTTGGAAGGCAGAGCCAGTTAGATCTCTAAGAATTTGAGTCCAAGGCCAGCCTAGTCTACATGAGTTCCAGGCCATCCAAAGCTACATAGTAAAATCCTCTCTCAGCTCCTCCCCACAAAAAAGTGGGGGGTATGATGGCTATTCTTGGCTGTCAACTTGACCATATCAGGAACTAACTAAATCCAAAAATGGCAGGGCACACCTGTGAGGGATTTTTGCTTAATTTGAAGTGGGAAGATCCATTTCTAATCTCGATCTTTTTTTTTTTTTTTCTCTTTCCGAGACAGGGTTTCTCTGTGTAGCTTTGTGCCTTTCCTGAAACTCGCTTTGGAGACCAGGCTGGCCTCGAACTCACAGAGATCCGCCTGCCTCTGACTCCCAAGTGCTGGTCTAATCCCGATCTTGAGGTGGGAAAAGACATTTTTAATCTGGGCCACACCTTCTGCTGGAAGGTCTACAACAAGGGTGTGGAAGAAGGAAGCTTTATTCTTTGCCTCTTGCTCTCCCCTCACTAACAAGTTCATTCCTTCACTGGCATTAGAGCCTACTTCTTCAGGATTCTAGCTGATACATCCAACCTCATGGACTGAACAGCTACTGGATTTTTGAACTGGAAGGCAGCCATTGTTGAATTAGCTATAACACAGCCTGTAATTTATTCTAACAAATCCCCCTTCTATAAACAGAGATTCATTCTCTAAGTTCTGTTACTCTAGAGAACTGTCGAGTCCCGCCCGCTTGACCTGTCCAACGGTTCTGAAGGAGGGAGTGTAGAATTGGGTAATGACAACTATAAAATATAGACTTAGATGAAGAAAGTCAAAACACAGGATAGCTTCAGGAGGGTTCTGGGTCAGTACTGCAGACCCAAGTTTATCACTCACAGCCTTTAAATATCCAAAGCAAGGGGGGCAAAAAGACCTCCCCCTTTGAAGGACATCACGGTACAAAGCACAATTAAGTGTAAACATCTTAGTACTCAAGGCATCAGGTGACCACGCCTTACGGCAAAGCATCCTGTAATTAGGACTTGAAGTAAAAGACACCTGCTAACCACACCTTTGGCCAAAACATCCTATTATGCAGCCTTGGGGTGGGGGGTAACAAGCTTGGACTCTCTGACCTTGAGTCAAGAGTGAAACTAGCCACAAGCCAGGGTCTCTGTGGGCCTCCACAGAGAACCCTGACTAACAGAGGGTGTATCATAAGTGAAAAGTTTAAAGACCCCTAATATAAATTAAATTATAATCACCACTACAGAAAACAGTATAGAAACTCTCCCCAAAACTAAAGATGGAACTATCAAATGATTCAGCAACCTACCAGTAAATACACATCTCAAAAACTAAAAATCAGTATGCTGAGGAGATGCCTGTACTCCTACATTCATGCAAGTCTACTCACAATGGTCAGTTCATGGAATCAGCCTAAATTACTATTATAAGTGAATGAATGAAAAGACATTTGGTACATACAATGGAATGTAATTCTCTCTTTAAAAAGGAAACCTTGTAATTTGTAGCAATGTAGGTAGGCCTGGAAGAAATTATGCTAAATGAAGTCAGGCAGAGAAAGGCAAATACTGCATGGCCCTATTTATATAGAATCTGAAAATGTGAATTCAGCAGCAGAGAGTATAATGATGGTTACCAGGGATGAGGCACTGGCGACTGATTCAAGATGTTGACCAAAAGATATGCAACTCTGATTAGATAGAAATCCCAGCACATAACACACAGATTCTATTTCAAACATATTATATATGCAAAAGCACTGGATTTTAAGTGTGCTCATCACAAAAGTTGTATGTACAATAATAAATATTAGCTTAATTAAAATATATATTCAAAACATCATGCCACAATACCATAAATAGAACTTTTGTCAATTAAAAAATAAATTTAATGAGTTCGAAGCCAGCCTGGTCTATAGAGCGAGTTCCAGGACAGGCTCCAAAGCTCCATCCACAGCAAAACCCTGCCTCGAAAAACCAAAACAAACAAACAAATAAATTTAAACTGGGCATGGTGGCACATTCCTTCAATTCCAGCAGTGGCAGGAGGCTCTCTGTGAATTCAGAGCTACACAGTGAGATGCTGTGGGATGTTCTGTATGGCAAATGTGTTGCTAATTAGTCAATAAATAAAACACTGATTGGCCATTGGCTAGGCAGGAAGTGTAGGCGGGACAAGGAGGAGAATGGAGCTGGGAAGTGGAAGGCTGAGTCAGAGAGACACTGCCAGCCACCACGATGACAAACAGCATGTGAAGATGCCGGTAAGCCATGAGCCATGTGGCAAGGCATAGATTAATGGAAATGGATTAATTTAAGCTGTAAGAGCAGTTAGCAAGAAGCCTGCCACTGCCATACAGTTTGTAAGCAATATAAGTCTCTGTGTTTGCTTGGTTGGGTCTGAGTGGCTGTGGGACTGGCGGGTGATAGAAATTTGTCCTGACTGTGGGCCAGGCAGGAAAACTCAAGCTACAGTGAGATCCTGTCAAAAAAAAGAAAACTAAATAAATACATAAATTTAAAGGTCTGGTGAGATGGTTCAATGGGGAAAGGTACCTCTTGCCAAGCCTGATGGCCCAAGTTTGATTCCTGGGACCCAAACAGTGGAAGGAAAAAAAAATCAACTCCAGAAAGTTATCCTTTGACTTCCACATGTGTGCCATGGCACCCCCCGCCCCACTAAATAAGTAAATAAAAATGTAGTAAAACTAAAACACATGTCATGCTATGGATCAAATCCAAGGTTTCAGGTATGCTAGTCAAGTACTGTAAACTAAATCCAAAAAGTAGATATATGTTAAGGGGAAAAATAGTAACTGGTAATACAAATGAACTTAGGCAAGATTAATCAATGGATGTTAGAGGGGCAGAGTGTGCTGAGGAAAGGGACAAGTAGACCATTCACTGGAGGAAACAGTGAACTTCAAGTAATGCTTCAGTAAGAGCATTTATATCATCAATAAGAAACATCACTCCTGGATGTGATACCCCTGGGACACACCATATACAGAGTATTCTAGTCAAAACTGCACACCTGAATTATGAGAAAATATAAAAGCTCAAATTTAAAGAAATCAAAAATAACTAGTCTGAACTTTGCAAAGATGTCAATACCATGAACTGGACCAGAAAAAGAGCAACGAAGAGAAATGACTAAATATGCATGAGTCACCAGACAGAGGACAGCTGTACAAGGGACACTACAGGACAGTCTATGAATATTATAGAATATTATAATATTATAGAATATTGTACAAACTGAAATATTATGTTGTGTATCAATAATCAATCTCTTGAATGACACACTCAATCATAAGTGTATCTTTTCTTAAGAATACAAACTGCTAAAGAGAAATTATATATTCAAGCTATTCTCAAATGGTTCAAAAAAAATAGCAATTAACACAGCAAATAAGCATAACATTAATATTAGCAACAGAGTAAAATTAAAGGGCACACATGTATTCTATATCAGACTTGCCACTTTTCTGTAGATTTTAAATTGTTTAAAAATAATAACTTGAGCTGGAGAGATGGCTCAGCAGTTAAGAGCACTGGCTGCTGTTCCAGAGGACCAGGGTTCAAGTCCCAGTACCCACATGGCAGTCCACAACTGTCTGTAACTCCAGTAGGGGACCTGAAACTTCCCATGGCAAAACACTAATACGCATAAACTTAATCAAACAAACAAATGACTTTAAAGTGGGGTCTGGAGAGGTGGCTCGGCAGTTAGAAGCACTTGTTCTTGTCGAGGATATGATTTTGGTTCCCAGGACCCACATGGTGGCTTATAACCATCCGCAGCTCTAGTTCCAAGAAATGTGATGCCCTCTTCTGACCTCCACGGACACGAGGTATGCACATGGTACACATACATACATGGAGACCAACACTCATACACATAAAATAGAAATAAATGAATCTTTGAAAAATGTTTGAAGCGTCTTCTGAGAAGGAACATATAACTCATACCACTCTGAAAAACACAGTGAGGGGTGGAGAGATGGTTCAGCTCTAACAGTGCCTGCTGCCACGTCTGATGAGTTTGGTCCCTGGGGCTCACAGGGTAGAAGGGAATCAACCACCACCCAAGCACCATGGCATGGGTGGGCCACACATGTATGTGATGTGCACAGACAAGTAATGTAATACAATTTTTAAAGGTTAAAAACAACACCCCTCCTAAAACACAATGGAGTTTGTTCATTCAATTTACATTACATTTCTTTCTTTAAAAAAAAAAAAAAAAGGTGTATTCTTATTTTAAACCATGTTGAGGTGTGTGGGTCTGCATGTCACTATGTGTGCATGAGTACAGGTGCCCACAGAGGCCAGAGCTGTGAGTCACAGTTGTGAGCAGTCAGAAGAAGAGCAAGTGCTCCTGACTGCTGAGCCAACTCTGCGGTCCAGGTACTTCCTATAAAGGACTTGGAAATGCTTTCTACTGTACCTGGTGTCGATGTCAGCTGCCTGGATTGTGTTAAACAGTAACTCGGCAACTCCGACCCCCTCCACGTTGATCAAGTGAGGCTGGAATAAAGCTTCTGGTGCTTCGAACCTTTCTCCTCCAACTTTGATGATGCGTCCATCTGGGAGCTAGAAACAAACAACCCAGGGCAAGTTGACAAAAAGCGCTACTTCCTAGCATTCTCCATAAGAGTGATTTTTTTTAAAATACTCTGTTCTGTGACCAAAATTACTAAAAGCAATACATTTTCCTAAAATGTTTTCTTGGGCCAAACAAAATTTTTCAGATGACGTTCCCTGACGCACCCAGCTGCATTAAGTTTCTTACATCTTATTCTAGCCTATATTTGCCCACTTACTCATTTGGTTTGTTTTACACTTGACTGTATTTTTGAAAGCTATCTCCAACTGTTTAAGGAAGAAAGAAGACATACTTTGTTTTTATTTTTTTCCTGAGTCAGGACCTCATGTAGCCCAGATGACCTTTCTGTCTCTACCTCCCCAGTGCCGAGGTCATAGGTGGGTACCACCCTGCCCGGCTCTTTAGTCTGAGGCTAAACTACATGTATAGGTGAACCTCAAACCCAGTCATGTTGCAATTACTGAAGTTACAAGTGGGCAGCACCAGGTCTGGCTTTTTGTTTGTTTGTTTGTTTGTTTGGGGGGTGTTGGAAGGTGACAGTGGGGGTTAAGATGGTCTTGCTTTTAGTCCAGGCCGACCTCAAACTACTTCAATGATGACTCTGTCTCAACCAGTGTCCAACATAAACCATGTCTCACGTTGTTAGTTCTCTCACAGTTTACCTTATACCAGTTCCTTCTAAACACTTAAGACTGAAAATTAGGATCTCTAGAAAATCTGTCAGGAAAGCTTTAGGAAAGAAACCACCAGGGCAAAACTGGAGGTTATTGTTAGAAGTGATAAAGTAGGTTTTATTGTATCCTTAGAATGTTAGCTTTTTTTGGAGGGTAGGGGTGGAAACAAGAGTCTCTCTAGGTAGTCTTGAATAGCCTGTAACTTCTATGTAGACTAGACTGGCCTCAAACTCAAAGATCCTCCTACCTCTGCCCCTCCCCAAAAAACTGGAATTAAAGGCATGTGCTCCCACAGCTGGTCTCTAACAGAACCCCACCCCCTTTGCGTCTTTTGAGACAGGGTCTCACTGTGTACCGTTGGCTGTATCATGGAGATCACCTGCCTCTGCCTCCCAAGTTCTGGGATTAAAGGTGTGCCTCACTACACCCAGCTATTTTGGCTTTTTTTTTTGCAGCCCTTATCAGGCTGGTCTCATTACTTACATGGTGCTCTTGCCTCAGTCAGTATTCCAAGTGCATGTGCCACTATCCCCAGCAAAGCAAGTGTTAAGTCATGTGATCCATGTTGGCACTATTCACAAAATACGTGCAACATAAAGGATTTCAAAGTAAGTCTAAAACCAGCTTGGGTTCCAGCCCAGCTTGGGTTCCAGTGAGAACTTGTCTGAGAAAAATCAAAGCATGACCATGTCCCAAGATACATTTCTAAGATTATTAGCTCCATGACATGCTACAAAATTCTGAGGTTCATGTAGGAATGTAGCAATCCCACTATTTGGGAGGCAGAGGCAAGTGGACCCGGTAACACACAGTAAGAGCCTGTCTCAGAAAAACCCAAGAATCTGAGACACAGGCATACTAGATTTTCACACTGCATACATACTGGCATATGAAAAGGCCTAGGAGTCACACAGCAATGAGATAATAATCATATCCATAATTTAGTTCACAATTATAATGTGTTCTGTTTTATATAACTCTTAAGTAACATCCCAGAAAAATAACACTGCACAAAACATATTGAGAAATGATATTCTGAAGATGCTAGAATCTCAACTAATATCTCCATTTCTAACTACATTCTAATTTAGTTCTTGCTTTAATTTGCAATACGTGGTATCTTCAGTAATTATACCACAGAATCTTAATGTAGCAGGAGATATTTAAAAGTCATATGAAAACATATTATAATAACCCAAACTACAAATACCAATGACAGGGCCTAATCTGCTGGGCACAGACAAGGCCCTCAGTTTGATGTCCAACAAACAGAACAAAACAACAAAACCCAAACAACCAAAACTCTATTAAGTGAGGCTAAGAAACAGAGATGCCCTTTTCAACCCACAGATGTGTTTACACAGGATACTTACTGTATATGACTCAACTAACACTGTGGTCTCTAAGGCCAGCTTCTGCTCTTGCTCGATATTGTAACCCACGTAACAAAGTTTTTCTTTAATCATGCGAACTGTCTCAAAATCAGCAGAATGGTTGAAGGCATATCCTCGCAACAGCAGCAGCTAGCATTAAAAAAATAAATAAATAAGAAGCAGCAAGTTAATAATCCACGTGAGTAAGTTCCACTGTAAAAAGTTAAACCCAGCCGGGCGGTGGTGGCGCACGCCTTTAATCCCAGCACTCGGGAGGCAGAGCCAGGCGGATCTCTGTGAGTTCGAGGCCAGCCTGGACTACCAAGTGAGTCCCAGGAAAGGCGCAAAGCTACACAGAGAAACCCTGTTTCGAAAAACCAAAAAAAAAAAAAAAAAAAAAAAAAAAAAAAAAAAAAAAAAAAAAAAAAAAAAGTTAAACCCCAGTTGGCTACTAAGACTGCAGGGCAGGTAAAGGTACTTGCTGTCCACGCCTGAATGCAATCCCTGGAATCCATATCAAGGACAATAATGGTATACTGGGGGATACTAGAAACCTTGTACACTGAATGTTTTTAAAGTATCTTATTATTTTAAATTATGTGTATTGTGTCTGTGTGTGGGTATGCGCATATGAATGCTGGTGCCTGAAAGGTCCAGAGGAAGGCATCAGATTCCATGGAGCTACAGCAGTGGAAAGCTGGCCAAAATGAGAACTGTTTCTCTGCAAGAGCAGCACGTGCTCTTGACTGCCGAGCCAGCTCTCCAGCCCCTCGATTGTTTTAGACACTGACTTTTGTGTAAGTCAGTAAACAAACTAAAAACAAACAAAAATAAAAAACCACGAGTGTTTATGATATTTTCCTTTCACTTACCTTGATAAGATACCTGGTAATATCCCTCCCAGCAATATCCAGCCTTCTTGTAAGGTGAGGGAGAGAAAAGCCTTCATACACTGGGCAAATATGAGTTACACCATCTCCAGAGTCCACGACTACACCAGTCAACAAACCTGCACAAGAACCAGGTGTTGAGAGTCAATGCAGAAAAACCAAAGCCAGAAAGTCTCAAATGTAGTAGAGAAGCCACCCCAGAAAAATCAACCAGTCAGTGAGACTTGGAGCAGCACGTCCTTTCTTTCTCTGCTTTTTTTGGTTCAAGACAGGGTCTCTTTCTGTAGCCCTGGCTGTCCCAGAACTCACTCTGTAGCCCAGGCTGGCCTCGAACTCAGAGATCCACCTGCCCCAGCCTCTGAGTGCAGGGACTAAGGTGTGCACCACTGTGCTGGCTTCAGCACTTCATTTCCAATCACAGGCGGAAGCGTCTGTTCCGATTCCTTTCTTCACACTCTTCCTTATTTGTACAGGGTGTACATGTGGAGGAGGGGCACAGGCACGCTACAGCACACGTGAGGTCAGAGGACAACTTATGGGGACCGGTTCTCTCCTTTCATCATGTGGGGCCAAGGGATCCACCTCAGGTTGTCAGGCTTGGTGGTAAGCACCATTATCCAAAGTCATCTTGCCCTGTGTTTTCCTTGTGAGGTTTCTAGTTCAAACAGGGGCTTCTTTAAGAGCTTGGGAAGGAAGACCTGCTACAGTGTCCTTTACAACCTAATCACCCAATTCCCGCAAAGTGAAACTTTCTAAAGTATAATGAATAATTTAGGGAAACAACTGTGAAAAGTGACTATTACACTAAGTTACAAGATGGTAAGTAAATCTGCTAAAATCATCTAGTCAGGCCTGGTAGCTCACTCATACCTGAAACCCAGCTCTCAGGAAGCTTGTGATAGAAGGACTAAAAATTCCAGGTCATTTATCTCAAAAACCTAAAAAGAAAGCAAGGCCAACATGGGCTACAAGGTGAGAGATCATCTCACAAAAAGAAAAGAAAAGGGGGGGGGGGGGAGGGGAGGCTGGAGAGATGGCTCAGTGGTTAAGAGCACTGACTGCTCTTTCAGAGGTCCTGAGTTCAATTCCGAGCAACCATCCATGAGATCTGGTGCCCTCTTCTGGTATGTGTATATATAATAAATAAACAAATCTTAAACAAACAAACAAACAAAAAAACAAAAACCAACTCATTAAAGGAAAGTAAAGACTAGCAACAATCGAGAACTCCCCCCCCCCCCCCATGCCTTCCCCTCCCCTAAAACTCCTCTTCATTTACAGGATGACTAGAGAGTTCCTGGCCAGCCAGAGCTACACAGGCAGACACCATCTCAAAACAAAAGAAAAATACCATCAATAAAAACAAAAGCCTGTAATCTTGAGGAAATGTCTAATACCTAGCAATCCTCCATCAATCATTCTCAGTTATTGACCCCGAAGGAGAAGAACGGCCCTAACTAAAGCTTATGGTAGAAGAGAAACGTCACTAGGGTGTAGTACAGCAACAGTGTGAGCCTAGATGTGTAAGGCCTGGGTAGGATCCCCAGCCAAACCCCATAAGCAACAACAACAATCAAAAAGAGCAAGGGCTGGGCAGTGGTGGCGCACACCCTTAATCCCGTACTTGAGGCAGAGGCAGGTGGATCTCTGAGTTCAAGGCCAGCCTGGGCTACAGAGTCCCAGAATGGCCAGGACCACACAGAGAAACCCTGTCTCCCCCACTCCCACAAAGGGAAGAGAGCTGCTGTTGTGTTTCTCGATTTCCTTTATTTTTATTGTTATGAAGGCAGAGAGTCTCATCCTAGCCAAGAAATCCCAACAGGTGTGCACAAAGTCTGGCTTGTGCTACTGAAAAGCAGAAACAGGGGTTGGCAAAGTGTCTCAAGAGAGTAAAACCACCTTGCAAGGCAAGCCTAGTGACCTGAGTTCAATCTCTGAACCCCACGTAAAGGTGGGAGAAGAGAACCAACTCCACAAAGTTGTCTTCTGATCTCTAAACATAAGCATGGCATTATTATCACCCCACCCCACACACACAAATATTACTACTAATAATAATTTTTAGTAAAATATTTTTTATTTTATTATGTGTGTGTGTGTGTGTGCACACCTGCCATAGCTACAAAAGGGCATTAAAATTCCTGAAGCTGTAGTTATAGGCAATTATGACCCACCCAACAAGAGTGCTCGGAAATGAACCCAGGTCCTCTGGAAGTGCTCTTAACCACTAAGCCATCTTTCCAGTCTACAACAATAATAAAATTTTTAAAGAGGAAAAAAATGTCTGAAAAAAGCCAAGAGTCAATTCTGAGGGAAAATAAACCTTTTCTAGTTGGGCATATTGGGGAAAGCCTGTAATCCCAGCACTTGGAAGACAAAGAGGAGAGGTTCTAGGTCAGGCTGAATGTGCTGACACACATCTCTCTAATCTAGCACTTCAGAGACAGAGGTAAATGGGACCAGCCTGGTCTACATAGCAAGGTCCAGACTAACCAAGGCTACATAGTGAGACCCTAACTGAAAATAATATAGTAGTTGTTTTAGGTCATCCTGGGTTATACTGGAAGTTGAAGACCAGCCTGGTTACATGAGACACTATTTAAAAAATGAGAAAAACAAAACATGTAAAATCTCACACTAAAAAAGTTTCTTACGTATTAATATTATGTATGTGTATATACACAGCACATGTGTAGAGAGCAGAGGATAATTTTGTAGGATCAGATCTCTCTTTCCACCTTTATGTAGGGCTCAGGGGATCAAAACTCCTATCTCCAGGCTCTGTAGCAAACTTCTTTACCTGTGAGCCATTTGGCCAACCCGATATAACTCATGTTTTCCTTTTAAACAGAATATACATTATCTATAATCTAGTTTTATTATTTCCTCATCATCTCTGAATGGTCTTTCTACACTTCTCTTTTTTTTTTTTTTTTGGAGACAGGGTTTTTCTGTGTAGCTCTGGCTATCCTAGAACTCATTCTGTAGACCAGGCTGGCATCTGTCTGCCTCCAGCCTCCCAAGTACTGGGATTAAAGGTGTGCACCCCACCACCCAGCAAAGTTCTTCTTTCATTTATTTCTTTATCTATTTTGCTCTTTTTTCTTACATAAATCTGCCTATGGACATATTACTATAAACATGCTTAATCTCATCTTACATAAATTTGTATGCACTGTCATATCTGTTTATCTTTGATAAACACCAATACATTTATAAATATTCCCATTTTGATATAACTTGTTTTTCCCTGATTAATCTGATAGCCTCGTAACCTATTATACTGCTCCCTTTCAGTCCTGCTCTTTCAGAGAAGAGACTGTTTTGGAATGTAAGTATCCTCATGTACCTGCAGAAGACAGAGGCTTGACTTGGCTGTCTTCCTCAATTGCTCTCTACTTTACTATATTTTAAGTTATTTACTTGATTATTTCTGTGTGTATCTGTGTGCATCGCGTGTCCTCCTTCATCTCTCGGTACCTACTCCTTTGAGGAAGGGTCTCTTTCTGAACCTGGGCTGGTGTTTTCTCTGGTAACTTGGAAGCCAGTAAGCCTCAGCAATCCGCATCCATCAGAACTGGGGTTACAGGGATACGTGGTTTGTTACACGGGTATCTGAGGAAGTTGGGTCTCTTACTGAACCTGAGGCTCACCGATCAGGACAGACTACTTGGCCAACAAGCCCCCTAGACTCCTCCTGTCTTGAGCTCCTCGGTGCTGGAATCACAGGCACGTGCTGCTGAGCACGGCTTTTATGTGGGTGCTGAGGATCTGAACTCAGGTCCTCAGGCTTTTGAGGTTGGCATTTACCTACTGTGCTACGGCCCCAGCCCTGAAGACTGTCTACTGGGAAAAGAGAACAAGGACTCTTAGTGCCATATCCTTTTATCCCTGTCTGTCTGTCTGTCTGTCTGTCTTTTAAATTCCTGCCCTTTCATCTGTGCCTTCTCTGACCACTCAAACTTTGACCTGTGATTTCCCAATGTCAATCAATCTTTTCTATCCACCCAGACCAAACTAAGCACATAGACATATTTTCCTAAAACACCAGGTCACTGCTTATTCAAAACCCTCCTGCAGGTTGGAATGGTAATAGTAGTTGTTGTTCTTACTAAATTTATCTTTACCATGTATTTGTGCATATGTGTG
Source organism: Peromyscus eremicus (assembly GCF_949786415.1). NCBI lineage: Eukaryota > Metazoa > Chordata > Mammalia > Rodentia > Cricetidae > Peromyscus > Peromyscus eremicus. The sequence continues at coordinate 11,330,823 of NC_081426.1, read as the reverse complement.
TTTGTGTGTGCACACGAGTACAGTGCCTATGGAGACCAGAAGAGGGGACCCACTCTTCTGGAGCTGGGGTCATAGGTGGTTATAAGCTGCCTGACCGCGGAGCTGGGAACTGAAAGCTGGTCCTTTGCAAGAGCAGCAAAGTGCTCTTAACTACTGAGCCATCTCTCCACCCTTTCTTCCTGAGAATGTTAACCACCCAGTTAGGAAGAAGCATGGCTTCCACTTACTTACTTATTTTGGTTTTTCAAGACAGGATTTCTCTGTGTAGCCCTGGCTGTCCTGAACTCGCTCTGTAGACCAGGCTACCTCAAACTCAGAGATCCACCTGAGTGCCTTTGCCTCCTGAGTGTGGGACTGTGAGGTTTATAGTTATTTAATTAATTTTACTGAGCTATCATCTGTCAAAATTAAGGAGTCAACAGTTACATAAAAATAGCTAAATACAAGCAATTAAGAAAAGTTATCTTGGCTGGGCGGTGGTGGCGCACACCTTTAATCCCAGCACCGGGAGACAGAGCCAGGCAGATCTCTGTGAGTTCAAGGCCAGCCTGGTCTACAGAGAGAGATCCAGGACAGACACCAAAGCTACACAGAGAAACCCTGCCTCGAAACACCAAAGAAAGGTTATCTTGGGCTGGAGATAGCACAGAGGTTAAGAGCACTGGCTACTCCTCCAGGGCCCCTGAGTTCAATTCCCAGCAACCACATGATGGCTCACAGTCATCTACAATGAGATCTGGTGCCCTCTTCTGGCACGTAGGCATACCTGCAGGCAGAACATTGTATACATGATAAATGAATCTTCTTTTAAAAAAGGTTATCTTCTTACTGGATCGAGATTAATTCATAAATTTTACTAGGAAAATATATTAACATCAGTTTTCCTAGAAATTCTTTTAGGGGAGCTAGAGAGATGTCTCAGCAGTTACGAACACTTACTGATCTTGCAGGACCTGAGTGGGGTCCAATACCTACAATGCAGCTCAAAACTCTAACTCCAGTACTAGGGGATCCAATATCCAATATCTTCTGGCCTCCCTGGGCACCAGGCATGCACATAGGGCACATATATATATGTAGGCAAAACACTGACACACAAAAAGTAACTCCTCCTGACCCAAGATGGAATTCTCATCACAGGTTCAAACTTAGACTAAGCCCTTTAAACCTTCTAAAATTACTGTATATGAAAGTAATTTGTAAGTTATTAAAAAATTTTAACTTTAATTTTATTTGATGTGTATGGGTCTTTTGCCTGCATGTATGCCTGTACATTACTTGTGTGCTGGGTGCCTGTAGAAGCCAAAAGTGGATGTCAGATCCCCTGGAACTGGACACCACATATGTGCTGGGAACTGAACTTGGACCCTCTGGGATCAGCCAGTGTTCTTTCACTAAGACATCTCTCCAGTCCCTCTAAAGTGGTATTTTACAAATGAAGTATGGGTGGAGGGAAGGAGGGAGGGGAAATGAAGTGTGGCTCAGGGGGGTCTAAGTGCTTGCTGCCAAACCCGCCGACCTGTGTTTGATCCCTGGGACTCCCATGGCAGAGAGAGAACCGACTCCTCCAAGCTGCCCCCAACACCACACATGCTCATGCACACAAATAGACAAACAGATTTTCAAAGAGTAAAAGTGTCCAAATGCAGACTTATCCAGAAAATACTTTTTTTCACTTGACAGACGTTTTTCCTTCAAAATAAAAATTATAGCTAGATTGTAATCCACCACCTTAAGAGCAAAGAAACTGTATCTATCTCACTGTTTGATAGACTTTCCATATTCAGTAGAATGCAAGACATATTACAATAGGTAACTAAATATAGCTCTAAAAATTAATTTCCATGCCTTTAGTCCCAGCACTCGGGAGGCAGAGGCAGGTGGATCTCTTTGAATTCAAGGCCAGCTTGAGTTCCAGGACAGCCAAAGCTACACAGAGAAACCTTGTCTCAAAAACAACAACAACAACAACAACAACAACAACAAAAATACAGAGAGAACACAGTTCACTAAAACTGACTCAAAAACTAGGAACGTGTTCCAAAACATCTTCTCCTCACCCAACTTATTATGCATTTGATCAGTACATGTGTTATACACACACACACACACACACACACACACACACACACACACACACACAGAGTTTTGCTATGGAGTCCTGGCTGGCCTGGGCTCACTGTGTAGATGAGGCTCACCTAGAACTCAGAGCAACCCACATGCCTTTGCCTCCCTCCCATGTGCTGAGATTAAAGGCGTGAGAACACCTGGATGACCATTAAGATTTTTTGTGCTGACTTAGTTAGGGTTACTATTGCTGTGATGAAATACCACGACAAAAGGCAACTTGGGAAGAAAAGGGTTTATCTGGCTTCCACAGCAGTGTTCATCATCAAAGGAAGTCCAATAAGAACTGAAAAGAGCAGGAACCTGGAGGCAGGAGCTGATGCAGAGGTCATGGAAATGTGCTGTTTATTGGCTTGCTCCCATGGCTTGCTCAGCCTTCCTTTTTATAGAATCCAGGACCACCAGCCCAGGGTTGGCACTACCCAAAATGGGCTGCCACCACACCCGTATCAAGCACTAAGAAAGTCATTAAGAAAATGCTCTATAGGCTTGCATTCAGCCCCATCTTCTAGAATCATTTCCTTTTTTTTGTTTGTTTTTGTTTCTGTGACACAGGGTACCCCCATGTAGCCTTGGCTGTCCTCAAACTCACAGAGATCTGTCTGCTTCTGTGTCCTGAGTGCTAGGATTGAAGGCATTCACCACCACTGCTCGGTTCTAGAAGCATTTTCTTAACTGAGGTCCCTCCCCTCCTCTCAGATGACTTCAACATGTGTCAAGCTGACATAAAACTATCCAGCACACTAATCTTTTAAAATATTTCTTGGCTGGCTGGTGGTGGCGCATGCCTTTAATCCCAGAGGCAGAGGCAGGCGGATCTTTGTGAGTTCGAGTCCAGCCTGGTCTATGGAGCGAGATCCAGGAAAGACGCAAAGCTACACAGAGAAACCCTGTCTCGAAAAACCAAAAAAAAAAAAAAAAAAAAAAAATCTTAAACTCAAGCCAATTCTGAGGATAAATTCTATGTTTATTCTCAATTAAGGTTTAATTTACTTATTTTTGTGTATGAGTGTTGCCTGCTTGTGTGTCTGTGCATCACATGCCTGCAAGTGGCCAAGGAAGCCAGAAGAGGACATCAGAACTGGAGTCACAGACAGTTGTGAGCCCATAGGGGTGCTAGAAATTGAACCTGGGTCCTCTGGAAGAGCAACCAATGCTCTTAACTGACAAGCCATCTCTAGTCCCTCATAATGTATAAAAATTTAAAACAGCTAAAAAGAAAAAAGAACTGTTGAAAAAACTGATGTGGGCTGGAGAGATGGCTCAGAGGTTAAGAGCACTGACTGTTCTTCCTGAGGTCCTAAGTTCAATTCTCAGCAACAACATGGTGGCTCACAACCATCTGTAATGAGATTTGGTGCCCTCTTCTAGTCTGTAGTCATACATGCTGTATACATAATAAATAAATAAATCTTAAAAAAAAAAAGAGCTGATGTCACTTTAAGCTTAGCTCCTTACTTAACAGAGCAAGTGAAAGTGTGCATGGCATTCACATTCGGCAGCTGGCTTGGCGGGTACAGCGCTTGCCGCACAAGCCCAGGACCTAGTCTGGAGCCTGTCAACCACACAAAAAACGGGTGTAGCAGCAAAGGCTGTAACCTCCGCACCGGGAAGTGCAGACAGGAGGACCTTGGAGCTTACAACCAGTCAATCAGGCAACTCCAGGTCAACTAAGGAGGGATGCTGTCTCTAAAAAGGAAGTGGAGAGGCAAGCAGATCTCTGTGAGTTTGAGGCCAGCCTGGTCTACAGAGTGAGTTCCAGGACAGCTAGGACTGTTTCACAGAGAAACCCTGCCTCGAAAAACCAAAAAAAAAAAAAAAAAAAGGAAGTGGTGGAGAATGAGAAAGACACCTGATGTCGACCTCTGGCCTCCACAAGCATGCATCCCTGTATACACATGCATGACAAACTGACACAGACACAGACAATTGTAAAGTTTTGAAGTGTGATCTTATACAAGTAACAGTCTTTCCTTCTTGTTTTTTTTAGATTTTTTTTTTATTTTATCTATAACAGTGTTTACCTGAATGTTATGTCTGTTTATCAGGTGCATACAGTGCCCTTAGAGGCCAGAAGAGGGCACTGGATCCCTGGGAACTAGAGTCATAGATGGCTCCAAATGAAGGAATAGAACCTGAGTCCTCAGCAAGAGCAGTCAATGCTCTTAACTGAGTCACCTCTCCATCCCACCACTAGGGAGGCAGAGGCAAGTGAAACCAGCCTGATCTACAGAGCAAGTTCTAGGACAGCCAGGGCTACACAGAGATGCCCTGTCTCAAAAAACAAACAGAACAAAACACACACATACACGCACGCACGCACGCACGCACCCCTCTCTCTCAGTGTAGTTAAGCTTTACTTACCTTGAGCATATAGAGTCAGAACTGCCTGGATGGCTACATACACACCAGAAAATTGGTAAGTTTCAAACATTACCTGAAAATGGAAGGAGAAGGGAAACAGGAAGGTGGTTTATGCAGAAAACTCTATACATATTTATATACTTCTTTCATGCTCACATGGCAGATCAGTTGATTAGATGCAACCAAAGGACCCTGAGGAATCATCTATTCTAACTAGTTGTCCTCGATTCCAATCATCAGGGCAGAGTTTTGGATACACAAGCACATATACACACCTGAGTCAAGTCTCGGAGCATTTGTAAGTGCTACAAGCAGAGATTTCTGAATATATTATAGACAGTGGCTAATCAGTATGAAAGCAAGCTTCACACAAAAATTTCCTGAATTGATACCTCTCAAAAAAAAAATTACCTGCCTGGGACCAGTAAGATTGCCCAGCCAGTACAGGTGCTGGCCTGCAAGTCTAACAACCTGACTGTGAGCCTAGGACCCAGATGGTGGGTAGAGAAGACTGATTCTCATAAGGTGTTCTTTCACCTCCACACACACAGGGTGGCACTCATTCGTGCCTGTGCGCGCGCTCTCTCTCGCTCTATCTCTCTCTAACACACAAACACACACACAAAAAAAATATTAAAAAAATCAGAATTGCTAGGCAATGGTAGTGTATGCCTTTAATCCCAGCACTCGGGAGGCATAGGCAGGCGGATCTCTTGTGAGTTCAAGGCCAGCCTGGGCTACAGAGTGAGTTCCAGGACAGGCATCAAAACTATACAGAGAAACCCTGTCTCAAAAAACAAAACAAAACAAAAATCAGAATAAAGAAATAAAATGGAAAAAAAAAAAAAAAAAAAAGAAAGAAATAAAATGACATATCCTCTTGGGACCAGAAAAATGGCTCAGGTTCGAAAGCCCCAATGACCCGAGTTCAATCTCCAGAGCCCACATGGTAAAATGTAAAAACCAACTCCCCCTAAAACTTGTCCATTCATGGGCACTCCAGTGTGCATGGGCATATATACATAAACACAACCCACATAAATAATGAAGAGGAAAAAAAAGAAAAGAAGTATCTGCTTATTTCCCCCAACCTGAGTCAAAACTGGTTCTATAACCCCCCCACCCCCCACCCCCCACCCCCCACCCCCGGCAGTTACAAACAAATAATGAAGGAAACAGGACTGGGGATGTAATTCAGTAGAAGCGTTCTTTATAGTTTGAATGAGACTCTGGGTCTGATGAATGAACAGTAAATGAGGTGAAGAAAAAACTGAAACACTAAGTTGTCAGGACGCAGAGACTGCTCAGTGGCCCAGCCCACTGACTCTCCCTGAGTCCAGGTTGTAACTCCACTTCACACTCAATTACACTGAACGGAGCTATTTCCTCGGGCCCTCCCTCATCACACTGTGCTCATTCTCCACAGTGTAGTTCAAAGTTTTCTCCAGTCCCGCCTAGCCCCATGGTCCTGCAGCCACTTCCAAAATAACCATTCAGAGCTTAATATTATTTACAAACTGTATGGCCTATGGTAGGCCTCTTGCTGGCTAGCTCTTATATCTTAAATTAACCCATTTCTATTCATCTGTGCTTTGCCATGTGTTCTGTGGCTGTTATCAGTATGTTGGCATGTTGTTCCTTCAGCGGCAGCTGGCATCTCTCCAGACTTCACCTTTCTCTTTCCTGTCTCTCTCCTTGGATTTCCGCCTGCCTCTAAGCTGCCTTGCCATAGGCCAAAGCAGCTTATTTATTAGCCAGTGGGACCAACATACATTCACAGCGATAGAAAGACACCCCCCAGCACTGTAGCCCAGGTCAGCTGAGAAAATCTTAAATGACTTCTTGTGATCATCCATTGTAAGCACTCATTGACTGATAGGACTATCACTCTGAATACCGAGATATTTAACAACTGATTGCAATGAGAACATACAGAACTGCAATTTTACAACTTTTGAATACATCTTCACCAACTGATTCATCTTCTAACATTCTATTCCAACATCCCTTTAGTAAACAAGTGCTGCTGCTGTGTGTACATCTACTAACAACATGCAGAGTCCTCCAGAGTCCACCATCTCAGTCAGTAACGAGGCTCTCCTCCTGCCTCACCTCAGCAGCCTTTTCAATCTCTTCGGCAGGCTCCTCCCTCTAGCCCCAGACTTCTCAACACTGTCTCCTCTCACTTCCTTGGTGAAAAACATCATCTCAAAGACTTTCGAATTTTTTATCTTGAATTCCAAACTCTTTTCCTGAACTCAGTTATATATACACACAACTTCATTATTTTTTTCCATTAGATCTATTACTTTCTAATAAACTACTTTACTCAATCACCTAATTTTGGGGAGGGGAGTGTTCTCATCTACTAGCATATACACGTTAACTGTCCCCTATCCAACATGCTTGAGACCAGAGAGATTTCTGATTTAAAATTTGGAATATTTGCCTATTTACCAGGTAAATTCCCTTATCCAAAAATCCAAAATTCATGGTCCAAAATTCAAACTCTCATAAGCATCATAAACATGATCAAAAACATTTCAGTTTTCAAATGAACCATCCTCAATCTGTAGTGAATGCAAAATAATCAGGATCTAGGGAGAAATGACTGCTTTTATTTATCCTTAGCAGAAGAGGCAAGAAGAAAAATACTGATTTAACATTCTATCACAGAGATACACATGGATATCCAGCCCATCAAAAATTTACCTCTACAATCTTCTCTCTGTTTTTGGTTGGGTTCATGGGAGGTTCTGTGAGTAGAATTTTGCAGTTTCTGGTGTCTATATTGAGTTTCTCTGGTCCAAATGTGTAGTCCCACAGATGTTTCATGTCATCCCAATTTCGCACTATGCCGTTCTCCATGGGGTAGTTAACTTCCAACATTGAACGCAATTCACTTGCCTCATCCCCGACCATAAGATCCTACAAGACGGGATGGCAAAGCTTTAAAACAGTCCAAGTTTTACTTCAAGAAGCTTTAGAAAATTCTATTCTCGGATTTTAGGAAACTTGGGAATAACTAAATTTTTATTTTTTCTTAGACTTGCAGATCGAGTTTTTTATTCCAAAGTTAAAATTCTTTTCTTTCAAGAACAGCTTACAAAGTTTAATCAATATTTTATGTACTATGTATTTAAATCAATAAATTGACCTTACCTTTAATACATGCTTCCAAAAGAAGAGCATTAGCACAAATAAACCCCACATTTTCATATTTTGAAGGGATTTGTATGAGGTTTCATCTGTTTCTTTTGCTCAAATGTTCAAAAAATAAGTCCTGTGATATGTGAAATAGCACATCAGGGGGAAAAACTTGAAAAATACTCAATGCACACAAGCACATTTCTTTCTACTATCAAAATGATTTTTATCAATGTAGATGCAAAAATCATAATGATTCTTCATTCCTCTATAACAATGCATCTCTCTCTCTCTCTCTCTCTCTCTCTCTCTCTCTCTCTCTCTCACACACACACACACACACACACACACCAATTAACAGACTTCACAAATGTCTATCTATATGTGTATGCATTAAAACAACTCCTATAAAGTTATCCCATGGGCAACATTTTTAATCATGGAGTATAATACTGGAAATCAATGCTATCTTTCATGAAGCACAACACTCACAAACTGTCTCCAATGAGAGCATATTTTTTTTTTTACAAATACTTTTCTGTTTTTGTTTTTTTTTTAAAGATTTATTTATTTATTATGTATACACTCTTCTTCATGCAGGCCAGAAGAGGGCGCCAGATCTCATTACAGATGGTTGTGAACCACCATGTGGTTGCTGGGAATTGAACTCAGGACCTCTGGAAGAGCAGCCAGTGCTCTTAACCTCTGAGCCATCTCTCCAGCCTCCAATGAGAGCATATTTAAGGTGACCCACATTAAAAAAAAAAAATACAAAACTTTGTATGCATAGCAAAGCAAACAAGATCTTAATATTTAAATGTTTTAGAAATCAGTAAACCAAATATTATTTCTACACTGATGAATCCAATTAAAAATTAGTACCAGAAATAGCTACTATTTGGTATAATAAAAGTTCAGATTATGAGGAGATGAAGAAAAGAAACCGCAAAACCAACATGAGAAGATTTAAAATGAAGCTTTATAAACATGACCTTTGGGGTGGGCTGAAGCACAGAGGTAGGCATGTGGAGGACCCTAGGAGTTCAATCTGCAGTGCTAGGGGAAAAGGAAAAAAAACAGAACTAGAAATGTCCCTGAAGAGTAGTTTTAAACTAAAAGCCAGATTTCTGGAAGATACAGTAATGGCAAAAGGAAAGAAGTTCACTAAAACTTTCTATTGCAACTAATTTCTTATAACGTCAATTTTCCCAAAACTAACACTCAAGTTCCTTGACTACTCAGAATCTTCAGGAAGAAAATGAAAAACTGGAAAGACCGACACTTGTGAACTGTGGATAAAGGCAGGCATGGTGAAGTATTTAGGGAGAAGTATACTAGTATCTGTAACTCAGTGAAACATCAAAAACACAAACAAACAAAAACCAACCCAAACCAAACCAAACAAACAAACAAACAAAGCATTTGGATAGATGAATGGGTATGTAGTTAATCAAAATAATAAATGTTTTGTTTTTTGAGACAAGGTCCCTCTATGTAGCCCTGGATGTTCTGGAACTCTGTGTGTAGACCAGGCTGGCCTCAACCATCCTGAGATCTGCCTGCCTCTGCCTCCCCAGTGCCCCTATGCCTGGTTTAGAATAACAGATATTAATACTGGAATCTAGGTGGTAGGTACATGGAGGGTCTGTAAACCCTGTTTAACGTAGCTGTATGTGCTAAACATTTCTTAATTAAAAATAGAGAAAAAAAAATTCTATACCTGCAAATATATATGCTACTTTTGGCTATTAACAAGTACAATTTCATACCAATTTCTGTTACTTATTTGCTCCTATGGTAAGTGTATTTTTCATTGTATTATGGAAGACAACTGATTTCGATAATTGGTTGGTAATCTCTATTATTTCAACCAATTTAGAGTAAGTATGATCAAATTTCAACAGAATACTTACTTTTATTCCTCTTAAGAAGAGTGGCTTATTGCCTCTGAGGTGGTGATGTTGGCACACATCTTTTATCCCAGCACTCGGGAGGCAGAGGCAGGTAGATCTCTCTGTGAACTCAGGGCCAGCCTGGTCTACAGAGCAAGTTCCAGGACAGCCAGGGCTACACAGAGAAACCCTGTCTCAAAAAAAAAAAAAAAAAAAAAGAGCAGAGGCTTATAGCAACTCAAAATAAAAGCCTTATGAATCTTCTTCTAGGGACACACATATTATGGACTATTAACTGAAAGGGACATCTCACATTGAGTATCCTTAGTTTCCTCTGAACAAAAAGGGCCATTTACAAATGGAAATGTTTGCATTCAAGGGACTTAATGAACAACTTGTTGATAAAATTACTTCTTTAACCCTCAGACAGGCCAGAGATGTTGCAGAGTTGGTATAGTGCTTGCCTAGCATGCACAAAAGCCCTGGGTTCCATCCCCAGCATGGTCTGATATCAGGCATGATGGCACACTGTAATCATAGGACTTAGGAGGTAAAGGCAAGAGGATCAGAAGTTCAAGGCCAGCTTGAGATATATGAGACTTTGTCTCAAAAAAAGAAAAAGAAAAAGAAAAAGAAAAAGAAAAAGAAAAAGAAAAAGAAAAAGAAAAAGAAAAAAGCAACGACTGACAGGTATTGTGGCACACACTATAAGGCCTAGGTAGGAAGATGAAGAATGCCAGAGTTCAGGCTCAGCCTGGGCTATATAGGGAGACCAAAACCAACCAGGAGCAGTGGCACAAGCTTGGAGCACAGCACTCGACAGAGTGAGGCACTGATCTACAGTCAGTTCCAGGACAGCAGGGCTACACAGAGAAACCCTGTCTCAGAAAACCAAAACTCAAAACAAAGAAGAGAGAGAGAGAGAGAGAGAGAGAGAGAGAGAGAGAGAGAGAGAGAGAGAGAGAGATTGAGGAAGGAAGATCAGTAGCTCGAGGCGGCTATCCTGGACTCCACATCAAGTTTGATGCCAGCCTAAGCTATGTGAAACCCTGTCTGAGAAAAAACTAACCAACTAATCAAACAAAACCTCCAAACAAAACCTAGATCATATATTAACTCTCCCTTAGAACCTTTCAACTTTCAACAATGCTGCTAATAACCTAGCTCTGCGGTGGTGGCGCACACCTTTAATCCCTGGATTGCGGAGGTAGGCGGATCTCTGTGAGTTCAAGGCCAGCCTGGGACAGATCAAGTTCCAGGATGGCTAAGGCTGGCTACACAGAGAAAACCCAAAAACAAACAAGCAAGCAAGCAAACAAACAAACAAATCGAAGACTCTTAAGTTCCCTCCTCCCTTCAGAACCAGCAGGAAATGCTCAGAGCAGCCTCAAGTTTTTACTGTTGCCCACCACTGGACTTCAAGCCTAAACCTCACCTGGTCCCTGGAAACTCACAGTAACTGAGACACTGGGGAAAGCCAGTTACTTAGTATAGATTATATTTGCCAAGAATAATTTTGAACAATGTCATTCTGAACTAGAAAATAGAAAAAAACACAAGCTTTAAACCACAATTATATCCCTAGAAGGAAAGTCTATGAAACCAGGGAAGTGGAGGTTGGCGTGAGGGTTAGAACGGGCTACATCTCAAAACATGTTCTTTCTCTTCACCCAGCATGTGGAAGATTTTACTTTTATACTGAAAGAACAAATGTATTTATAATACCAATTAGATATTCTATTTCTGATTTAAAAAGAACTTTAAAATTATGCCTATACTATTCTCTACAAGTATACCCTTTCTAAAAAAATCTCTTTAGTATTTAAAAAATGCATGCTCTTTTATTCAGAAAAAAATTAAGAATTTCCAGACTTAAAGACTACCATAGAAAAATGTAATAACACAGTCAAATGTCTGGGACAGGCCCAGTAAGCCTCTAGTTTGTTTGTTTGTTTGTTTTATAAAAGGGAGGGACTATGCAAAGGTACTTACTTGTCTCTGTGTGTATGGGGCGTGGCCTTTTATTTGTGGGAAAGCCTGAGAGGTATGTTACTTTTTTCTCATTTATTTTCAGATAGTGTCAAATCTACTCATCAGTAAGGATGACATAGAAACAGATTTTCTTTTATTTCTTTTTTCACTTATGATTCATGTATACATTAAAATTCTACGCAGTTTACCAAATACATATATGTTATCATACTGGCTGCAAATATATGCATTCAGTATAATAGGTAATACAGAACATCAATCAATAAACTAAGTGTCCAAATGTAACAAATTCAACCGTTTTCTGTCTGTATCACATAGCTACTTCATTTCTGTATTATGCACACCACATTCCATTTTAATTACAACATTCATCTACAAAAAATAAGGAAAACAATTCAAAACTATGTTAGTAATTAGTTCTTGTTTGGTTCATTGTATGCAATCAAGAAAGTACAGGACTTTATTAGTTGCTACCAAACTGAAGAAATGAAAAAGGTTAAAAAATTAAAGCACTTAAAACAAAAATATGGATTTCCCCCTCCCCAATACTGAAGGGACACAAACAACAGCTACTGTCCCAGCAAGCCAAAGTGGAAACAAACAGAGCACGTGTGTGACCTCACTTACCATCTTTTTGTTACTCTACTTCAACAGGTCAAGAAAGGGAGAGAGAAGGTAGAAGCGAGAGTCAGAAAAGGCCTACATAAAATCCCCACTGAAAGGTCTAAACACACAAGCAACAGAGACAGTTAGGCTGAGGTCAGATGCAGTACTACTATATCTTATGGTGTTAATTATCAGGGCCAAATGAACTCTGTAAGAATTAAGTAGATGATTTAAATTTCCATTGTCTTAGTCTACCATCACATTTTAGCTAACAAGACTTACAAATAAATATAAGTCAATTCACTAAGCACGGGAATTCCAAAATGTTCTTTAGTTCATTACTCAATTTAAGAAAAACATGGACAATACATGTCTAGCTGAGTAGGTCAGAGTTTAGTTCAGGAGTGTTTATCTAAACCCTAGTAGTCAAGTGAAGGGAAACCCTTAAAGACATGAAAGAGCTGAAGTAAAAACACAGAGGGACACTCCATCAGCAGTCGCTACTGGGATAGTCCCTGGAAAATGACTCACAAGAAAACTGTTCGTTTTATTACTTAGCCTTAAAAAGCAAGAAAATAAATAGGTGAGAAGAAATGTGCTGTTTTTGTTGTGTTGGAGAATAAAAATGGCTACATAGGATATTTCTCTGAACCTCAAAAATGTTATCATTCATAAAAATGTTCAAAGGCCAGACTCTAAGTAAAATGCACTCTTTACACTCAGTTTTCCCTCATCACATTACTAGCTGAATTTCAAATTGAAGTCCTTTCAAGACAGAATCTGCCAGGCTTCCTGATGAAGGCCTTTAATCTTACACTTGGAGGCAGAAGCAGGTTCTCTCTGAGTTCAAGGCCAGCCAAGGACACATAGTAAGACCTTGTCTCCAAAAAAAATAAAAATAAAAAAGATAAAATTCAATCAGAATGAAAATTTATGAAAAGAGAAAAAGGAATCTGACAAAATTTCCCTGCAAAGCCTTTCCTAAAACGTCTCATACTGAGTGAACTACTTGGTTTTGGAAACCTACCAAAGGCCAGAATTCACTTTTAGGTTTTTTTTAAAAAAAACACAGAATCTACGTTTCCATGTGTATTTTTATTTATTACGTAACTCGGTTCTCGAGCTCCCACAGTTGAGACCTAGAACACAGTAATTTATCTCTATCGTCTATTACACTCATCACTTTTCTCAGCACCTCAAACAAATATCCCAAAGATATACACCCTGAGTCTTGCCAAAGACTATCCAAACAGGACCAAACAGTGTTAACTATTTAAAAAAGAAAGAAAGAAAAGCCTCACTAAAAAAGCCCCTAAATTCTACTTTTTATATAATCTGGACCCTGTCTACCTTAAGAATGTAGTCAATTCGTGATCTTTTAATTAGTCTATTTCTTATAAAATAATGTGACTCCTGCTTGATTTCTAGCTCAGTGGAAGGAATATTTGTTGAGCCTCTCATGTAAAGTATTGGCTAATGACAACTTGTCCTCCTCTTCCATTACGGAAAGACAAATAGTGTTAAGATCAAATAAGGAGCTGCCTGGTTTCCTCCCGCACATTATGAAAATCAACTGTAATGGGGAGAAGAGGAACCAGGCCTAGACTTCTGGGTTTTCCTGACTGACTGCATGAAAGAGTAGGAGATCAGAAAAGCCCCACGTCTCAGAGACACCAAGACGGCATAGGCACTAATATATATCAATTTTGTACTTAATTCTAAAGCTAATGTTTTTTTATACTCCATATCATAATGGCACCATGCTATACATAAACAAAAAGATAAAATTAACTTCAGGGGGGGTTTTGCCTTTGTTGAGGTATTACTATACATTAAAATTACGAGAAATTCTGTTCTCTTCTCTGCTTTTCCTGACATTGTACTTACACTATTTAATTCAAAGATCACCTCACACATCCTCATGGTTATTTAACAACGAATAAAACATTACCTTGATTTCAATGTTTCCCACTTTGGTGGTTGATCTGATAATAGGTCTTCCAACCAAAGCTGGGAAGATGTGTTCCGGAAAGTTAGAGCCTGCATATCCACACTTCACAAACTGGAAGGAAACAGTAAAGAGTGGGTTAGTGTTAGTGTTAGTGTTAGTATCCAAGCATTTACTATTTAAAAGCAGTATCAGAAAATAACACTTTGCTTTCAAACCATCCAAAGTGGTCCCCCATTATATTCTCGCTCCATCTCTTTAAGTTCTCCCAAGTACCAAGTACTCTCAGACCTTGTCATAGTTGGGTTGCTATTGTTGTGATCAAACACCATGACCAAAGCAACTTGGGGAGGAAAGGGTTGATTTGGTTTACATTCCCACATTACAGTCCATCACTGAGGGAAGTCAGGACAGGAACTCAAACAGGACTGGAACCTGGAGGCAGGAGCTGATGCAGAGCCCATGGAGGAGTGCTAATACTGGCTTGCTCCCCATGGCTTGCTCAGCTGCTTTCTTACAGACCTCAGAACCACCCACGGGTTGCCCCATGCACAATGGACTGGGCCCTCCCCCATCGATTACTAATTATGAAATGCCCCACAGGCCTGCCCACAACCCAATCTTAAGGAGGCATTTCTTTTTCTTTTTTTCTTTTTCGTTTGCTTGTTTCCGGACAGGGTTTCTCTGTGTAGCCCCGGCTGTCCTGGAACTCTCTCTGTAGACCAGGCTGGCCTCAAACTCATGGAGATCCACCTGACTCTGCTTCCTGAGTGCTAGAATTAAAGGCATACACCACCACCACGCAGCTAGAGGCATTTTCTTAATTGAGGTTCCCTCTTCTCAGCTGACTAGCTTATGTCAAGCTGACTTAAAACTATTTAGAACAGAGTTCATATCTAGTTTTGGGGTAACTGCTTCCTTAGTGCCTAAGTGCCCTAAGAATGTAAGGTGCTCAAGCAGGGAGCTAAACTGAGTGATTCGTGCTGGAGCCTGATGCCTGAAAGAAGCTTCAGCACACAGTGCTCACTCAGGAAGTCTCTAGAAATGGACACATCCACTCAACAAATGCTAAGGAATTTTTAAAGGAGAAATGATAGAAAATGAACACAATAAAAGCTTCAATTCAGCCTGGCAGTGGTGGTGCACACCTTTAATCCCAGCATTCCAGCGGCAGAGACAGGTGAACCCCTGAGTTGGAGGCCAGCCTGGTCTACAGAATGAGCTCCAGGACAGCCAGGGCTACACAGAGAAACCCTGTCTCGAACAAACAAAATAAAACAAACAACGAGAGCAGCTCTGATTCGAAACCAGGCTTTTAAGGTTTTTGTATTTTATTTCATGTGCATTGGTGTCCTGCCTACAAGCATGTTTGTGTGAGAGTATCAGACCCCCAGAAATGGAGTTACAGATAGCTGTGAGGTGCTGGGAATTGAACCTGGGTCCTCTAGAAGAGCAACCAGTGCTCTTAACTGCTGAGCAGTTTCTCTAGCCCATAAAGGTTCATTTGTTTTACTTTCTTAAAGTGCTAGGGATAGAACAGAGGGTCTTGTGTGTGCTAGGTAAGTGTTTTACCACTGAACCACATCCCCAGCCCGAAACCAGGCTTTTAAATATCCACTCATTTAAGCAACCTCATTTTACAAAAACGAAAAAAAAACCCAATGGTATATGGACTAACATCATGTGTATTTTCACATGTAAAATTGTCATATTAGCTATTTTCATTTTAATATTTAGTAATACCAGGTAACTATTTCATATTCAAGCAAGACCCTTCTCCAAGGACTACATCAGTGATTCTAATGATTCTTTCATTTCACACATAAGAAACTTTGTAGTTTAGGAGATTTAGAAACCACACTAAAACTTAAAATGGAAAGCTGGGTGTGGTGATTCATGTGCTATGATTACAGGCATGTGCCACCATGCCTGATGAGGAATCTCTCCCTCCTTTTTTGAGATACAGGACATTAGACATGTTAGGCAAATGCTCTACCTCTGAGCTACAGCACTCAATATATTTTTCAAGAACAGACACTGAATCAAGGTATGGCAGTGTACGCTGTAATCTAAGCACAAAGGAAGCAGACAGGAGAACTACAAGTTCAAGGCCACCCTGGTCAACAGCAATTTCCAAGTCAGCCAGGGCTCCTTAAGACTGTGTGAAAAGGAGATGTCTCGAGGAAAAGACAAGTAAAACTTTCAGATAGGAGGATGTTACGGTTGAGGACGTGGTTGAACACTTGGCCCCCAGCTGGTGGTCTCTTTAGGTAGACATGTACTCTAATAGGTAGGACTCAGGAAGGAAGTGGGTTATGAGAGGTAGGTCTTAGCAGTTAGAACTCAGTCCTACTTCTGGCTACATCTCTCTCTCTCTCTCTCCCCATTTCCTCATCTACCAAAATGTGAGCAAGCACCTCACATTCCCTCTGCCATAAACAGGAACTGATCCTGCCATCATGCCTTCCCTGACACCATGGGCAGAATTACCTTCTGAACTATGAGCCAAATAAGCCTGTCCTCTTTTAAGTTATTTTGATGAGGTACTGGTTCAATGACCAGAAAAATAACTAATATACAGGAAGATGTTGTATCAAGAAAGGAAATGCTGGGGGCTGGAAAGCTGGCTCAGTGGTTAAGAGCACTGCTTTTCCAGAGGACTTGGGTTCAATTCCTAGCACCCACATGGCAGCTCACAGCTAACACCCTCACACAGACATACATGCAGGCAAAACACCAATGCACATAAAATAAAAATAAATAAATAAATGGAAATACTATCAAAATCTTCACAACATTAGTAAGGTCTTCATCCAATGCATGCTAAATTACAAGGATTTTTGTGTTTACTGAGAATGCCTGTAACAGAGGTACACATTAAATGACTGGTAGGTATTAAAAGAACCGTTCATTTACAAGCATGAGATTATGGTTATTTTAAAATACAAATATAGCTGGTGGGTTCCCTATCCATCCACGGACTCAACTAATCATAGATCAAAATATCTGAAGCAGGACCAATGTGATGCCTTAGGAGGTAAAGGCACTTGTTGCCCAACCTGACGACCTGAGTTCAATCTTCAGGACCCACACTGTAGAAAGAGAGAATCAACTCCCACATCGCTGTCCTCTGAACTCTACATAGATGCTGTGGCATGTGAGCCCCTCCATTCACAAATAAATACAATAAAAATGTCTAAATCATATCTAAAAACACCTTTAACCTTACCATTACTTCCTAAACACTAGGAAATAACTATTTAGAAAAGGTTTAAGTTGTGTTAGGACTGTGCACTGATGGAACACTTCTGTAATCCTAGTACTCTGGAGGTGGTGGTAGGAGGACAGGTGTTCAAGGCCAGCCTTAGCTGGCCAAACTTAACATGGAATTTGAGGCCAGCCCGAACTGCATGAGACCCTGGCTCGAAACCATAAACAACTATGACAGCATTGAGTTAGGTAATAGACTTAAGGTCATACACAAATATTATGCTACCTTATGAACAACTGTGTGTGCGTGTGTGTATGTGTGTGTGTGTGTGTGTGTGTGTGTGTAAAAAGAGGAGGACGGAGACAGAGATACACGGGGAGATGGGGTGAATCAATTCCCTACAGAAAGTCCACTGTTGTGTGGCATCAGGGACCACACACTTTTAGAAGAACTAAGGAGAAACAGTACTTGAAAAGGTGGGCAGAGAGCCAGGTCTGGCAACACACACTTGCACCTGGAAAGCTCAGGCAAGACTGTTTTCAAGTCCAAGGGCAGTCTGTGCTGTGCCCTAACACTCTAACGCAAGCCAACGGAAGAAACTCTGAAGACCAACAGAAAGTACTACATTGGTACCCACTCAAAGTGTGTAACCGCGGGCTCACAAACCACACCCTCCTCCTCCCCGTCACTAGTGCCCTCTGTTGGCTCAGTTTCACCTCTACTTTCATGACACACTAAAACAAGATTTTGGGTATCTATTAAAAAAGTCTACGATCCACAAATGACAGAAAACATGGTCTTTATCGAGTCTTCTTCACTTAATATGATCTATAATTGCATCCATTTCCCTGCAAATGACGTAATTTCATTCTTTAGAGCTGAAATTCTTCTGTGACTATACAGAATAGTTTATCAATTCATTTGCTGCCTATTATGAACAGTGTAGCAATAAACATGGTTATTTATCTGTAGGATGTTGATTTTTGGGTAAATACTCAAGAGTGATAACTATGTCATTTGATAGTTTAGTTCTTTTTTCTTTTTTTTCCTAGTTTTTTCAAAACAGGGTTTCTCTGTATGGCCCTAGCTGGCCTTGAACTCAGAGATCCGCCTGCCTCTGCCTCCCCAAGTGCTGGGATTAAAAGCGTGCGCCACCACCGCCCGGCCTAGTTTTTTTATCTTTTGAAAACAAGTGTGTGCATGTGCCCATATACATACATGCAGACCATAGGGTAACCTCCAGTGTCATCCTCAGAAATGTCCACCTTAGCCAGGCACGGTGGCACATGCCTTTAATCTCAGCACTCGGGAGGCAGAGGCAGACAGATCTCTCTGAGTTTGAGGCCAGCCCGGTCTACAAAGTCAGTCCCAGGACAGCCAGAGCTATACACAGAGAAACCCTGTCTCAAACCACCCCCAAATAACAACTAAATAAACAAACAGAAATACCTACCTTCTTTGAGATGGGGTCACTGGCTGTGGCTTACCGACTAGACTAGACTGGCTGGCCAGCAAGCCCGGGAGCCCCCAGTCTCTGCCTCCGCAGCGCTGGGATTAAAATCCTAAACCATCGTTTGAGCATGGGTTCTAGACTGAACTCAGCTCCTCATGCCTGCAAGGCTGTTATGTATTTATAGTCTTGGGAGGAATCTCCATATCAATTTCCAAAGAGGCTTGACTAATTTTCATTCCCACCAGCAGAATGTAAGGGTTCTCCTTTCCAAAGGTGCACAGGAAATATCAATGTCCTGGCCCATAAGATGGTTCGGTGGGTAAGGGCACTTGCTAATGACCTGAGTTTAATTCCTGGGACCCACAAGGTGGAAGGAGAGAACTTATTCTTGCTTGTGGTCCTCTGACCTCCACAAACCTGTAATGTGAGCTTACATCAATCCTGCCAAAATACGAATACCTTCACTGTCTCTACAGCAGCCCTTTTGGAAACAATGATGAATCCTATTTAATTATAAATAGCCTCCCTAGAACATTCTGCTATCCAGAACTTTGTCTTTTTGAACAGAACCTCACAAATATGTTAAAATTATGATTTAAAGTAATTAAAGGTAATTACGAAAAATGTCTGAAACTAAGAATTTCAGCTCCCTGCTCCACCTTAATTCCTATTATCTCTGTCTATATATGCTTTCAGAACCTAAGTAAACCATACTATTTAGATGTTTTGTTCCATACTCACAAAGCTTAATCCTAGTTAGCTCACTGCCGGGCATTTTTTAGGTAAAGCTACACATTTGTAAAAGCACATTACTGTAGAAGTTGGTATAACAGCACATGCTTGTAAGCCAGCCTGAGCTACATAGTGAGTGTCAGGCCAACCAAAGCTTTATTCATAGTAAGACTTCTGTCTTAAATAAAAACACAATTCCTCTTGAGTTACCTCTGAAGGCACATGTCAGTATGGTCCGAAGACCTCGTAATCAGATTCTCTCCTTGCTCATCTGACAGTGGTTGAGAAATGAAATTCAGAGTATAATGTTCATCCCAAAGGAATGTTAAATAGAATTCAGGAACACTCCTTCATGCTCCCACAATGTCAACTCAAATAACTGATTAATGTGACCTAGAAAGACTTGGGGGAACAATTACCACAGAGGAAAGAAACAGCCTCTTGCTAGGTGTGGCAGTTCATGCCTGTAGTCCTAACACTCTGGAGGCTGAGGGAGAAAGACTGCAAGTTCTAAGCTAACTTGAGCTACCCTCCCCTCCTCGTGCGTGCGTGTGTGCATAAAATCTCTCACACGCGTCTCCTAAATCATAACATTTCTATCCTCGAGTCAAAACCCAGCTTAACTGATAACTAAGCTGAAATAATAAAAAAAAAACTCACAGAAAATATTCCCACCATACTTCCACCATATAAATTTTAGTATAAAGTCTGTCATTATCATCAGCCTACTGTCATAATTTCCACAGACATTTTGAATGTACAAAACTAAAATACTATTTGAATACAAAAATCTTATGTTTAACCTTAATGAAGGCCAATAAAGTGCTTTTAGAGCCAGCACTCCGAGGAGCAAGATCTTAGTTCAAGGCCAACATGGCTTTCAACAAGGATAATCAAAACAACAGCAAACCCCTCAAAATTAACAGATACAGAATTCCCCATTAATCACGATGAAACGCTCACTTGTATGGGTATAAACAGTCTCGAAGAAAATTAGAAGTTGGTTAGAGATATAGCTCAGTAGTACAGGGCTTGCTTAGCATGCACAAGGCAATGGGTTGGAATGCCAGCACTACCAAAGAAACAAGTATGACTAGAAGGCTAATCTACACAAAGGGGAGGCTATAACAAAGGGGAGGGGACCCTGCGAAGGGGTAAAGTAAATCCTGGTACAGGGAGGAGACTGCTAAGGTTGATTGGTCTCCCTGCCACTCACACATACACACAATAGCAAAGGAAAGGGTCAGGTCACATCAATGTCTTCTGATTACAACTGTGCAGCTGTTCATATCTTAAAATTCTTTTTAGGGGCTGGAGTTAAGAGCACTAGCTACAGAGCTCATGGCTGGATTAACCCATACATGAGGTCCTCCTGTCAAACTGAGATGCTCCTCACTGAAAAGGAACAAACTGCTCTAAAGCCAGAAGAAGTTGCACAGAAGAAAAAGATATCCCAGAGCTGGGCAGTGGTGGTGGCACATGCCTTTAATCCCAGCACTTAGGAGGCAGAGGCAGGCGGATCTCTGTGAGTTCGAGGCCTGCCTGGGCTACAGAGTGAGTTCCAGGACAGGCACAAAGCTACACAGTGAAGCCCTGTCTCGAAAAACCAAAAAAGGAAAAAGATATTCAAGAAGAAACTGAAGATACAAAAACTTATGGCACAGGGATAAATTCAGCATAAAATAAATGCAGATAAAAGTTAAAAAAAAAAAAAAAAAGAGTACTAGCTGCTTTTCCTACAAGACTAGGGTTCAGTAATTCCCAGCACCCATGTGGCAGCAGCTCACAACTGTCTGTAACTACAATTCCAGGGGATGTGATGCCCTCTTCTGACTTCCATGGGCATCAGGCATGCCAGTGACACCCATAAACATAAAACAATTAAAAATTTTTGAATAGTAAGTTATTTTAAAAAATTTTAAACTACATTTTAAAAACTGTGTGTGTGCACATGTGAGTTCCCTGGTACTTTGCTCCCCTTCTCTATAGGGTCTCAGGAATCAAACTCAGGTTGGCAACAAGCACCTTCACCTGCTGGTCAGCTCAAGGGCCCTTCAAGTTCTCCATATACTTTAAGCGAGGAAACCTTTTCCAAGTACCCCAGAAGACAAAAAAACGAGACCCCTGAAACTGCAGAAACAAACCATTATAAACCACTATCACCGCTTTTCCAAAGCAGGAGGAGGAAAAGGAGGAGGAGGGAAGAGGGAGGAGGAAAATCAGACTTCAAATTAAAGCTACTACAAATAGGGGGTGGGGGGAAAGTAAATACTTAATAAGAAACTATCCCTGGGGGTGGGGATGTAGCTCAGATAGCACAGTGCTCACCTACCATGCACTAAGCCTTGGGCTGGTTTCCCAGCCCATACACCAGGCATGGTGGCACGTGAGAGGTGGAGGAAGGACAGAAGTTCAAGGCTGTCCTCAGCTATGTGGCAAGCTGGAGGCCAGCCCAGACTCCAGACCCTTCTTTCAAAAACAGACACCCTCACCACCTACCCACTCTTCCAGTAGCTCGGTGGCAGCAGATGCTGTCTTGGGAGTCCAGCGCCAGCATTTCTAAAGGCACGAGACATTCCACCAATACAGTAAAAACCATACTATTCCACATTATTTCACATTTGAATGCATCAGGCTCCAATAATATGAAAACAATTCAATTCAGCAACGTAAAATTAATAGGCAAGCTAAACTCAAAAAAAATTTTAAACAGCCATGATATAACAAAATACAAAGAAAATATTCTTTTCTATGATACTCTTTGGGTATCACTTTAATCAGTGACATTCCTCCTGCATGTCGATCATGTTAAGGCTGGTGACTTAGTTCTGTGTGCAACAGGCTGTGTTTGAGAACAGATTTGACCATATATAGTTTCTTCCTTGTAGCACTGTGGTTTAAGCAGGCTCTCTACTTCCTCCTGAGTCATCAAATAGTAAGAGGCACAGTGTTCCTTAAGGCAAAATGAACAAAGGGCCTGTCTACATTTGCTATCAAAGCAACCTTTTCCTTAAAAAAGATTCAAAGCTGGGCAGTGTGACACATGCCTTTAATCCCAGCACTCAGGAGGCTGAAGCAGGCAGACCTCTGTGAGTTCAAGGCCAGCCTGGTTTACAGAGCAAGATCCAGGACAGCCACGGCTACACACAGAGAAACCCTGCCTCTAAAGCAAAACAAGGGGGTGGGGATTTAACTCAGGGGTAGAGCACTTGCCTAGCAAGTGCAAGGCCCTGGGTTCGATCCTCAGCTCCAGTTTTTTTTTTAAAAAAAAAGGCAAAACAAACAAAAAACACTTTTATTTTTAAATATTTTATTAGTTTTTTGAGAGTTTTGTAAACATGTTTTGACCATATTCACCGTGCTGCCCCCAGGTCAACACCCCCTCCCTTCCCATTCAACTGTCTTTGTTTTCCACCAAGGCAAGTATGTCCAAATATTCTTGGGTACATAGCCTTCCATGGGAGTGTGGCTGACTTCTCAGGGGCTACATTATTAGAGAAAATGGTCTGTCTGCTTGGCTGGGGTGGGATGCAGGAATTGGGCCTGGTTTGCATGGGTCTTGTGCATGCTGTCACACTGCCGAGTCCTGGTGTCCAGTAGTACTGTTTCCTTGTGGTCACCACTGCCTTGGGCTCCTCCTCCTTCCACTGCCTCTTGTGTAATGAATGACTCCTGGGCCTCTGGAGACAGGGTATCGCTATGTAGACCAGGCTAGCCTTGAATTGGTGATTTTCCTGCTTTAGTCTCCCAAGAGCTGGAAGTTGTACCCAGCAGGATTTTCTTGTCTTTTGAGACAAGGCCTCATGTGACCCAAGCTGATCTTGAATTCCTGATCCTTCTGCCTCTCCACCCCAAGCACTGGAATTACAGGCATGCTCTATCACACTCACTGGGATTTCTAACCTCCCCTTGAGCTCATTTGTTTTGTATTTTTCCCTTAATAATTGGTGGTGCTTTTATTTTAACTTCACAGTGGCCATTCTTATTTGAGGCAATGGTTGTTCTATAAGACCACTGCCTTTCACAAGGCAAAACTCAAGTTCTTGTTTTGTTTTTAGTTTGTTTGGTTTTGGTTTTTCGAGACAGGGTTTCTCTGTGAAGTTTTGGTGCCTGTTCTGGATCTCACTCTGTAGACCAGGCTGGCCTCGAACTCACAGAGATCTGCCTGGTTAAAGGTGTGTGCCACCACCACCCAGTGAAATTTTTGTTTTGTTTTTACTTAAAATATTCCTAAACCCAACATATAAGTTAGCAAAAGCCTGATAAAACAGACTACAATCAATTACAAATGTGAATTTTAAGTATAACATTCTTCCAGCACTATAAATGTCTATGTCTAACCATCCAACTTTATTAAGCATTGTGCCAGCAACACAGAAGTCACTTGGGAAATCTGCATTTTGTTGGGGAATGATGTCACTGTTGGTGAGTTTATACTGAAGTTTATATTAACACCAGGAACCTGGACTCAATTTGAAAGGAATCAAATCTCACAGGTAAAGAGGTATCCTGACTTTTGCCTAAATGGCTACTTTCAGAAGCCCTATTCTAGAAAGCAGGTTTCCTTCTCTGGGCTACTGAGACAAGGGTCTAGTTGTGGGTAATGGGAAAAGAGAGCAGGCCTAGCATCTAGCATGTGATCAAAAGAACAAATCTATACTTCCAGTATCCAATTATGTGCCTGTGAGAGGGATTAAAATTTTAATATCTTCTGGCTGGAGAGATGTAGTCAAGAGCACTCGTTCTTGCCAAGGATCTAGGTTTGATTCCCAGTATGCACAAGGTGCCTCATAATTATCCAAGAGTCTGGAACCAGAGAATCCAACCCCCTCGGGCACCAGACACACATATGCAGGCAAAACACCCATGCACACAAAAATATAACAAATCTTTAAATTTATTTTATTTAACTTTTTAGGGTTGGGGACATCTCAGAAAGAGCATTTACCGCCCGTGTCCAAATCCTTGGGTTCAATTCCCAACATCATAAAAAAAAAAAAAAAAACAAACCCAACTTCTCAAACAGTCCGCATTTTAAAATCTAAAGCATACAAAGGTAAATGAAGCCACCATTGATTAATGATTTAAGATACTTCTGCAACCACCTCCCATGTGCAGGGATTATAGGTATAGGCCACATTTGGTTTGTACAGTGCTGGAGATGGACCCCGATTTCTCAAACATCAGGCAAGCACTCTACCTCATGCATTAACATCTCCAGTCTCTAGTTCCTCGAGTGTACGGTGTGCACGAGGGTTCATGTGTGGATGCACGCTACGGTGCACATGTAGACATCAGAGGACATCACACATATGCCCCCATCTTTTGCTCTTTTCTTGTCCATTGCTGCATACACAGCTCCAGCTAGTTCAAAACCTTTTAGAGGTTCTCCTTTCTCTGTCTCCTACCTTATGGCAGAAGCACTGGAATTATGGTCCCAGCTTTATGTGGGTTCTGGGACTTCAAGGACAGGTGCTTAGCCCCTTTGCGTGATTAAAAAACAAACAAGCAAGCAAACAAACCCAAATCTTAATGTCTTCTTTAATATTTAATTGTAAAGACATCACCATAACTTCAGGTACCTAAATAAAAATCAAGATGAACTCAGAAGAATAAGTAGTTAAGAAAACAGATTCTAAGCAGCTCTTAGTCCTCACATTTTTTAGAAACATCACAACATTCCTAACTGTGATATGATTTAAGTCAGAGCTATATATGAATGGATATGAGTATCAAAGCTATTTCATTCATAGCCATCAACATCTATAAAAAATATGGATAAAGTTTATAAATAACTACAAGAGTAATACCAAATACAAAATGCTTTTCCCTTCATTTATTCCACAGTAACTGATCTTTTTGCCCGAATGAATAGGATTTAAAAAAAAAAAAAAAAAAAAGGTGGGAGTCTCACTCTGTAGTCACTCTGCCTCCCAAGTGCTGGCATAAAAAGACTATGCCACCACTGCAGTCCTTTTAACATTTTAAAGACTTATTTCTATTTTAGGTGTATGTGTGTTTTACTTGCATAATTTCTATTTTAGGTGTATGTGTGTTTTACTTGCATAATTTCTATTTTAGGTGTATGTATGTTTTACTTGCATATTTGCATGTGTTCCATACGTGTGCCTGGTACCCACAGAAGCCAGAAGAGGGCACTGGATGCCCTGGAACTAGAGTTACAGAAGGCTGTAAGCTGTCATGCAAGATGATGGGAATCAAACTCAGGTCCTCTGCAAGATCGACAAGTGCTCTTAACTGCTGAGCCATCTCTTTGGTACCAAAGTAGCAATTTTTTTTTTGGGGGGGGGGCGGTGTTTTCAAGACAGGGTTTCTCTGTGTAGCCTTGGCTGTCCTGGAACTAACTCTGTAGACCAGGCTGGCCTTGAACTCAGAGATCCACCTGCCTCTGCCTCTCAAGTGCTGGGATTAAAGGCATTCGCCGCCGCCGCCACCACGCGGCCCAAAGTAGTATTTTTTTTAAATAGCACATTTTTAATAAGAATTTTAGAAAAGTTTAAATGTTTATAATTTAGTTTAAATAGAACGCAACAATACATGCTTTGTTAAAAAAAAAAATCTTTCTCAGCTGGGCAGTGGTGGCACATGCCTTTAATCCCAGCACTCGGGAGGCAGAGCCAGGTAGATCTCTGTGAGTTCGAGGCCAGCCTGGGCTACAGAGTGAGTTCCAGGACAGGCTCCAAAGCTACACAGAGAAACTCTGTCTCGAAAAACCAAAAAATAAATAAATAAATCTTTCTCCTGACAATTTAGAAGCTTTATGAAACTCTACCCTAACTTTCCTTACTGCTTTATCCTGTATCTCAAAGAATATGAAATGCATTTTATGTATCCCTACATGAAGTCTGCAAACATAAATATCTTTAATGAAGACACATAAATGGGTTTGCTTAAAAACTTTTATGTTTCTAAATCTTAGGCATATCACCACAGCAGTGATAAGGATGTCCCTCTGTATTACAATACTTACTCTACTATAGTCTCATTTTAACTTAGCTTAAATGAAGCTGGTACAATAATTGCCAAAGTCTGTAATAAATTCAATCAACGGCCGTAGAATGGCAGTGACTATCAGGTCCTTTTCCCCCTCAACAACCTGGCTTCCAAAGCGACAGTTCAAGTAAAATCTTTAATTCGTATTGTCACATTTGTGGCAGAGAAGTCACAAATTGTCGTAACACTAAAATAGTTAGAAATCACTAAAGAATTCATTCAAAAGAAACATTTTCATCTTCAAAATTGGGAATTGATGCTCCAAACACATTATTTAAACGACAGAAAGAAACCACTTGCAAATAGTTTCTAAATCAGCGCTTTGGTCTGATTTTCACAATTTTAGGATCTTTAAAACTAAGGTCTGTATCCTGCACTGACAGAGGGGGAAAAAAAAAAAAGGCAGGCAGGGAGGAGGAACCAGAACTGATTCACTTCCCACTAACTGGAGAGCTCCTAGGTCTCCTAAGTCTTCCCACAGAAACGACGATCTATGAGGGGTTGCATGCAGAGGACAGGGTGAAGCTGGAGCTGCCCACCGTCCCTCCAAACCACTGGCGACAAGGGCAGCCCACGCACTCTCCTGGGGCAGACGGGAAGCCGAGAGCTAGGGCCGCGGCCCAGGGCCTGACAGCACTTCCCCTTTTCTCTGCGGAACCCGTTTCCTGCCTCGCATTCGGCATCTTCAGCTACACAGGAAGAGGAAGGCCGCTGGGTCTTGTACGGACACAGGCGAGGCTCCGAAATGGAGACCTCTCACCACCCAGGAACCGGGCCCACCCCCACCCAGACCCACACAGGGTCACGGTTCTCGGGGCGCGGGCGGGCGCTCGGGGGCGGATGGGGAGCGGCCTCGCCGCTTTCGGGTGCACTAAGGACCACCTAGCTCCGGGCCACCGGCTCCCCCGCGGCTACGGCGAGCGCCCGCCCGTCCGCCCGTCCGCCCGCCCGCCCGCGCCCCCAGCGAGCGTCCCCCGAGAACCCGCCCGCTCGCCCGCGCCCCCGCAGCGCAGCCCCGTAGCCCAGGGTCCACGCGCACCCCGCACATATACGCGGCCACCCCGCCGGGTCTTACCCCAGTGCCGTTGTCGCACACCACCACCTTCCTGCCCTGGCTGTCCATGGTTCGCCCTGGAGAGCCGCCGCCCGGCTTGGCCTGCTTCCTCCTCCACGAGGCCCCGCCCTCGGCCCGTCGCTCCTCCCACGCCGGAAGTCCCCGTCCGGCCGCCGCTCCAAGCAAGGGGTGATTGGCAGCCGAGAAGGCCAATGAGCATTGGCCGGCGCTGGCGCGCCCTCTCGCAGCGCTCTGCTTCCGGCGCTGCGCCCGACGTGCGGGGCGGTGGCTCTGTCCCAGGTGTCTCGGGACTAAGGGCGCGGCCGGGCCGCCTGTAGTCGAGGCAGGCCGGGGAGGGGGCGCAGGTGTGCCGTGGAGAGGGGTGGAGCAGCCGGCTGGGAAGACCGAAAGCCACCTGGAGGTCCCGAGGCGGCATGTGTCATTGCTCCTAGGCCTTGGCGGAGACACCCACACCTGTTGCAAACCTTGCGTTTATTCCATACCTCCGGTTGCAGCCCGCCGGGATGCTTTCGTTTGTTTCGGCTTCACCGCTTCGCACTTCCTTTTTTTCAAACAGGAACTCGTTATGTTGCCAAATGCTGGCCTCAAATTCGTGACCCTCGGTAACCTCCCTTAGAAACTGGGACAAGTGCTACGCGCACCTCTTTTTAAAAATAAAAAATAAAATAAAATGTGCACACACGCAACAAAACCTCCTAGTCTCGGTTTTGAAATCAAACGACTCCAAGCCGGGCGTGGTGGCTTTAATCCCAGGAGGCCAACCTGGTCTACATAGCGAGTTCCAGGCCAGCTTAGAGCTATATAGTGAGACCCTGTCAAAACGAAAGAAAAAAGAATAAGACTTTCATTCAGCCGGACGGTGGTGGCACGCGCCTTTAGTCCCAGCAATCGGGGAGGCAGAGGCACAGGCAGATGTATCTCCGTGAGTTCAAGGCCAACTTGGTCTACAGTGCTAGTTCTATGGCAACCAAAGCTACACACACACACGAACTGTCTCCAAAAAAAAGAGTTTCATGTAATTTTAATTTTGTTTTGTTTTCTGAGACAATCCCACTGTCTATTCTTGGCTGACCTGGAGCTCAATATGTAGATCAGGCTGTCCTCTGACTCAAGAGATGGGGGGGGGGGGGCTCTCTGTCTCAAAGGCATACAGCACCATGTCCTGCACAACTCCACTTTCGATTCTGGCCCTGACAGCTAAATGTTTTGTAGTGTATACAGAATTTTGACTGTGCGGGTGATTGTGAGGATTCTGTGCTGAAGCAAGTGTTAGCTCGGTGGTAGCATTTTAACATTAAATGCAGGCTTCTGAGCCTGGTTCTCTTTATCTATAATAACTATGTCTGTCCTTTGTGATTGCCCTTGTTCTAAAACCCAGCTTGTTACATCTTTCTAAAGATTTTGCACACAGCCAAGCTGGTGGTGGTCTCAGTACTAACTAAATAGGGAATGATGAAGCTTTGGCTTTTTTTAATTTCCTCCTGTCAAGGCTCCATCACCTTACACAATATAAACTGCAAGATGGTTAGTGTATCCTATTTAATTAAACTGTAGGCCCAGCACTCCCTTGGGCTTCTAGGTAAAAGGTGAGAGATAGCCTACATAATCTTACTGGCAGAGCTTCTCAAATTTCACAGTTCTGTTACATATGTTACTATCTCAACTCAAGTACTCATTGTTGATGTGTTTCCAAGTTTAATATTTTGTCATTAGGCCAGCAACGTGGCTCAGCAAGTAAAGGTGCCTGCTTGATGACCTGAG
Organism: Peromyscus eremicus; assembly: GCF_949786415.1. NCBI lineage: Eukaryota > Metazoa > Chordata > Mammalia > Rodentia > Cricetidae > Peromyscus > Peromyscus eremicus. Next base: position 11,301,501 of record NC_081426.1, on the reverse strand, counting down.
TTCAATCCCTTGGATTCATAGTGTATGTACATACATACATATACATGTACATATACATACATATATATACACACGTACACATACATACATACACATACATACATACACACAAAACCTCAAGGACTATATATACACCTAGAATCTGGATGTTAATAGTAATTTGCTATTGAAAAGGGAACAAATGAGCTAGGGTTGTGGCTCAGTTGTGAAGTGCTTGCCTACCATGTACAAGCCTGGTTTCCATCCCCAGCCGGGAAACCATTCGGCTACCCCAGCGTCGGGAGGTGGAGGCAGCAGCAGAACAGAACAAGCACAAGGTCTGTGGGGGCAGAGATAAATTTAAATCTCTAATAGAACATGAAAAAGAGACTTTCCGTGGCCAAGTCTCCCGTCAACAGCCCGTGGAACAGCTTTTTCACAAGCTGCTTCCGGCCTTGAAGTCTAGCAAACAACTAAATGTGACCTTGGGCTGGTAAAATCAGCCAAGAAGACCGGGCTCAGGCCTGCTCTGCGTGAGAGAGGCCTAGCCTAGCTCTTCTACCTACTCTCCCCTGGGATTCCTCTTCCCCCCTCCCCTTCTGAGACAAGTCTCACTCATGTCCCAGGCCGGTCTTGCTATGCAGCCCAGGCTGAACCCTCAGCCATCCTCCTGCCTCGTACGCCTAAGTTTGAGGATTGTAGGCAAAAGCCACCACACCAGACCTCCCTTGTGGCCTTTTTTCTTTCTTTTTAAGATTTATTTGTTTTATTTGTATGTGTCTGTGAATGTATGTGTATGTAGGTACCCATGGAGGCTAGAAGGGGGCTCTGGATCCCTGGAAGCTGGAGTTACAGGTATCTTTAAGCCATCTGATTTGGATGCTGGGATCTGAACACTGGTCCCCTGGTAGAACTGTAAACTCTCTTAGCTACTAAGCCTTCTCTCTAGCTCCCCTCTTGTAGACTTCTCTGTATTTAGGAGTGATGGATGATATTGATTGTGAATTTGTATTTTAGGAGTGATGGTTAATATTGATTGTGAATTTGTATTTAGGAGTGATGGTTAATACTGATTGAGAATTTGTATTATAGGAGTGATGGTTAATATTGATTGTGAATTTGATGTCTACAATCGCCTAGGAGAGACGCCTCCAGGCACATCTGTAAGGGACTATTTAGATTAGGTGGGCCTCTGGGCATGCCTGTGAGGATTTTCTTGGTTAGGTTAGTTGAGAGAGGATGATCCATCCTAAAGGAAAGTGGCACCTAACAGAGCGTGGCACTGTTTCCTAGGCTAGAGTTCTGGATTGTTTAAAAAGAGGAAGCTCCAGCATTCATCTTCCTGTTTCCTGACTTCCAATACAGCATCTCCATCATGATGTGTAGCTGGAGAGTTTTCTCTCCATCTCCTGCCAACCCCGCCAGTCCCGGAGCCCACTTACAAAATAAACACACAGACTCTTATATTATTTAAACTGTTTGGCCTAATGGCTCAGGCTTCTAGCTATCTAGTTCTTCCATCTTAAATAAACCCATTTCTATTAATCTATAAGTTGTCACGTGGCTCGTGGCTTACCAGTATCTTACATCTTGCTCGTCATGGTGGCAGCTGGCAGGTCTCTCTCTTTCCTTCCTGTTCCTCAATTTTCCTCTCTGTTAGTCCCGCCTATACTTTCTGTCTGGCTATTGGCCAATCAGTGTTTTATTTATATAGAGCGATACCCTTGAACTATGAGCCAACTCTCTCTCTCCTCTCTCTCTCTCTCTCTCTCTCTCTCTCTCTCTCTCTCTCTCTGTCTCTCTGGCTCTGGCTCTAGCTCTCTGGCTCTCTGTTTTTCGAGACAGGGTTTCTCTGTGTAGCTCTGGTTGTCCTAGAACTCACTCTGTAGACCAGGCTGTACTCAAACTCACAGAGATCCTCCTGCCTCTGCCTCCTGAGTACTGGGACTAAAGGCGCACACCACCACCACCACCACCCCAGTCTCTCTCTCTTAAACTGCAGTTATCACAATGTTTTATCAGCAACAGGAAAAGTAACTAAGACATATGGTCCCATGGAGACTGCCTCCTACACTCCTGGTGAGTGGAGCTGTGAACCTCCTCCCTGTCTAACCTCCTGATCCCATTTTTAGATCTGGTAGAAAGGAAGGAGGTAGAAGTTACCGCTCTTTCTCTAAAACAATGGTTCTCAACCCCTGGGTCATGGCCTTTGGGGGTCAAATGACCCTTTCACAGGGGTGGCCTAAGACTATTGGAAAACACAGATATTTACATTACAATGCATAAAAGTAGCAAAATTATAGTTATAAAGTAGCAACAAAAATAAATTTATGGTCACCACAACATGAGGAACTGTATTAAGAGGGTCACAGAGTTAGGAAGGTTGAGAACCACTGCTATACAGCAATGTTTCAGTTTAGCCCAGTGGTGCTGATGGTCCACTTTGCTCCCTCATTTTGGCTGTTACTAAAACTCCTGTGTGTTCAGCATGTGACAGTTCAGGCTGTCTGGTGTGTGCCTCCTGTACCTGAGTGATGAATGGCACTGTCTCAGGTGCTCTGCCCACCTCTGAGCTGTAACAACACAAGCTCCTTAGTTTACATTACGACTTTTTGTGATGCTGGGGGATCAAACCAGGCTAGTCTGTACTACTGAGTTACATCCTCAACCATCAGCTTTATATTATTATTAATAGTAGTAATAAAATATATTACTTTATATTTTAAGCCTATAATTTGTGTGTGTGTGTGTGTGTGTGTGTGTGTGTGTGCGCGCGCGCAAGTGTGAGTACAGGTGTTCTTGGAGTGCAGAAGAAGGCATCAGAGTTGTGAGCCATCCAACATGGGTGCTGGGAAGCAAACGGGTTCTCTGCAGGAGCAGTACAAGCCCTTAACTATGGAGCCATCTCCCAGACCCCCTCGACTTCCTTACTTTACAGATGACTATACTGAGACACAGTGAATTTAAATGATGGAATAATGACTATACAGTTGACCCCTGAACAAACTGGATTTGATTGCAGAGGTCCACTTATATGTGGAATTATTTTTTTGAGGTTTACATTTGAAAAATTTTAAAGAAATTCAAAGACAAACCATGTAGCCTAGAAATGTCCAAAAAATAAAGATAGTGATATATGTCATGAATGCATAAAGTATAGGTAAATAGTCTATTTTGCCATTGTCTACCATAAACTATACAGAAATCTCTGATAAAATAGAGTTTTATCAGAGTGGAGTTTTAATAGACTGGAGAGATGGCTCAGCAGGTAAAGGTGGCTGCCACCAAGCCTGCTGACCAGAGCTTGAGAACCACGTGATCAAAGGAGAAGACCGACTCCTGCAAATTGTCCTCACAAAAGTATGGCAACGTGGTGCCCTCACTTACAGTGGAATGAACTTGTATTTTCTTTGAACATCTGTTCAAGGTATTTCATCTTTCTGTCACAGAGACAGGTTGGGATTTAGCTCAGCAGTAGAGTGCTTGCCTAGTATTCACAATAAGTGTGCACACAGGAATACTCCTGTACACACACACACACACACACACACACACACACACACACACAAACACACACCAAGTGTCTTTAAGCAAAAAGGGCCAGCAAGATGGTTCAGCGAGGGGCTGGAGAGATGGCTCATGATTAAGAGCACTAGCTGCTCTTCCAGAGGACTGGATTTCAAAGTCCAGCACCCATAGGGGAGCTCATAACCATCTGTAACGCCAATCCTAAGAGATCTATCTGATGTCCTCTCCTAGCCTCCCTGGGCACCAGGCCCACAAGTGATATACACACATCCACGCAGGCAAAACACCCATACGCATCCACTTAAATTAAAAAGAGAAAAAAAAATAGCTCAGCAATTAATAGCACTGCTAGTCGTGTAAGCTTGGCAACCTGAGTTCAATCCCCAGAGCCTCCATAAAAGTGGACGCCGAGAACTGACTCCACAAGTTGTCCTCTGCCCTCCACACATGTGCCCTTTGTCTATACACACATGATACACAGACACACCCGTGCATCATCATCATTTCAAATGTTCAAGTTTGAAAAAGGCTAAATAAGCAATTTACTCTTTGGTTGATATTTTTTATTGTTACATTAATGTAGAAAGATGATTTGTCAAGCACGTTATGGACTTTTAAAAAAACAGTTTTCTAGAAACTTGCCAGTGCTGACTGTAAGCACCGCCCCTCCCCCTCCCCCCTTTCCTTTTTTGTGTCTTTGGGTTCTGTGCACACATTTTGCTTGTGTTGTGTTTCCTGTACTTAGACATAACACAAATAGTTCATCCTTTGTCTTAGTCTCTTTTCCTGCTGCTAGGGTAAAATACCCTGAAAGAAATCTTTTTAAGGGGCACGGGCTTACTGTAGTTCTCGGTTCTAGGTTACTGTCCTCATGGTGGGGCCAACGTGTCAAGAGCTTGAAGCGTATGGTTGCATTCGGCCTTAATTCAGATGGATTAACGAATACACACTGGAGTTAATCTCACTTTCTCTATTTTTGGACAATCTAGATCCTCTGCTCAGGGAGGATGCTACTCAGAGTGGGCAAATCTTCCCACTGTTCAAGATAATCCTCCCCACCCACATCCTTGAAGGCCAGCCTGATCTAGACAATCCTCCACTGAGACTACTTTCCCAGGTGATTCTAAATTGTTTTGAGTTGGTATTTAAAAAAATGAAACATAACACCCTTCATATCTTCAGTTTCCACAGCCACAGGTCCCACCAGCCCCAAATGAAAATAGTATAGAAAAGGCTGGACAGATAGGTCAGCAATTAAGAACATTTATTTTTCTTGTAGAGGACTGGGTTCAATTCCCAGCACCCACATGATGGCTCACAACTGTCTGTAACTCCAGTTCCAGGCAATCTGATGCCCTCTTCTGACCTTTGTGGGCACCAGGCTTGCACATGGTGCACATACATACATGCAAAACACTCATGCACATAAAGTAAACAAATCTTTAAAACTTTTTTTTTTTTTTTTTTTTTTTTTTTTGGTTTTTCGAGACAGGGTTTCTCTGTGTAGCTTTGCGCCTTTCCTGGAACTCACTTGGTAGCCCAGGCTGGCCTCAAACTCACAGAGATACACCTGGCTCTGCCTCCCGAGTGCTGGAATTAAAGGCGTGCACCACCACCGCCCGGCTAAATCTTTAAAACTTTTTAAAAAATAGTGTAGAGAGTTCATCTGTATTAGAAATGAATGACTTTATAGCCACTATTCTCTAAACAATACAGACTGATAACTATTAATATTTATATTGTATTCAGTATTAAAAGTAAAACAGATGGGGGCTGGAGAGATGGCTCAGGGGTTAAGATCACTGGCTACCCTTCCAGGGGACCCAGGTTCAATTCCCAGCACCCACATGGCAGCTCATAACTGTCTGTAACTCCAGTTCCAGGGGTTCCAATACCCTTACGAAGACATGCATGCAGGCAAAACACCAATGCCCATAAAAATAAAATAAATAATTTTATTAAAGTAAACATGATTTAAAGTATGTGGGATGAGGCTGGGGATATATCTCAGATGGCAGCTTAGCATGGACGAAGCCCTGGGTTAGACCCCTAGTACAGCATAAACTAGATATGATGGCGCATACCTGCAATCCCATTCCTTAGGGGTGGAGGTGGGGGTGGGGGAGACGGATCAAAAGTTTAGTCACTCTCCTCTACATAAGAAGCCCAAGGCCTGGAACCCCCCCCCCTCTCTCATACACACACACACACACACACACACACACACACACACACACACAGAGTCTCTCTCTCTCTCTCTCTCTCTCTCCCCCCCCCCCAGGAGGATATGGGTAGGCTATATGCAAATATTATCCCATTTTAGCTAAAGAACTTGAACATCTGTGCATTTGGTGTTTGTGGTGGTGTGAATAAAAATGTGAATGTTTGGTTCCCAGTTGGTGGACTGTTTAGAAAGGATTATGACGGGTGGCCTTATTGGAGAAGGAGTGTCACTGGGGGTGAGCTTTGAGGTTTGAAAAGCCCAGGCCAAGGCAAATCTTGCTCTGTCTTTGCCTCCAATTAAACGCTTTCTTTTTATAAGAGTTGACTTTGGTCATGGTGCTTCTTCACAGCAACAGAACAATACCAAACACAGGGACCATGGGAGGAATTGATGCCTTTTTAGCAAAAGATGCTTCTAAGTGCCCATTTCAGTGAAAGCACTTAAAACACAATCTTTTTTTATTACAATTTATTTATTTGTATTTTATGTGCATTGGTGTTTTTCCTGCATGTATGTCTGTGTGAGGGTGTCCGATCTCCTAGTACAGGAGTTACAGACAGTTGTGAGCTGCCATGTGGGGGCTAGGAATTGGACCCAGGTCCTCTGGAAGAGCAGTCAGTGCTCTTAACAGCTGAGCCATCTCTCCAGCCCCAAACCCTAGTCTTTTAGTGAGTATAACATTGATTGTTATTAAGTAGTTACCACATTTTACAATAGATCTTCACCTGTATCTCTCTTACCTAACTGAAATGGTGTGTCCAGTGATCAATACTTCCCTGGTTCCCCTTCCACCCCTGGGAAACTCTATTCAGTTCTCTACTACTGAGTTAGAACTTACCATTTGTATTACATTTTTATTCATTTATCGTATGGGTTGGAGGTGGGAAGAGCTCCCATTAGGAGGAGAAGGCCTCTATCTGAGGGTTTAGTTAGTTAGTTAGTTAGTTAGTTTGTTTACTAATTTTAGAGACTTACTGGGTTGAGGCGTGAGGAGGGAGCTGGCCTGAGCCAGCTGACCCACCCCAAGGTGTTCATGTGCCTCTTTCTCCATCCCAGTGTCTGGCTAGATTCTGGCGCACAGCCTCAGAGGCTAATGAAGATCTGTTCACACAGCCCTTCCAGGCAGCTGTGCTCATTAAGTTACTGTGTAAAAGGAAGATAAAAACAGGAAACCAGAACACGGACCAGTGCATTTAAACATTGTTGGTATTCCTGGCCTGTGACTGGGGACGAACTTCTCACAGAAACAAGAACATTCCAGGCTTCTGGCCAAGACAGAGCTGATTGTCAAGGACAAGAGGCAAAAGTACTCCTTTCCCAGCACTCCCCCAAATAGCTTCTGGCTAGATTCTGTCTCCTGTTCTCATCACACGGACAGTCCAACCTACTGTATTAATAACTTTTCTATCACTGCCCTAAAAGCAATTTAAAGAATAACAGTCTTATTTGGGACTTAAGCTTCCAGAGGGATAATGGTCCATGGTGGTGATGAATGGTAGCAGGCACAGGTAGCTGGAACAGCAGTTGAGAGTTCACATCTTGGACCACAAACTGGAAGCAAAGAAAGTATACTAGAAATAGACACCTTTGTAAGCTCAAAGCTGGTCTCCAGTGACACACTTCCTCAGCAAGGCCACACCTCCTAAGTTTCACCAAACAAGTCCACGCACCACCTGGGGACCAAATATTCAAATGCCTGAGATGTGTGGGGAACATCTCATTCAAACCCCCACACCTGTTTTGGAGGCTGAAGGAAGATGACATAATCCCACAGGTTCAGAGTCAGAGATGCTGTCTCAAAAATAATAAATAAATAAATAATAAATAAATAAATAAATAAATAAATAAATAAATAGAGTTAGTGTCTTAGGGTTTCTATTGCTGTGAAGAGACACCATGACCATGGCAAGTCTTAAAAAGAAAACATTTAGTTGGGGTGGCTCATTTACAGTTCCAGAGGTTCAGTCCATCATTATCATGGCGGGGAGCATGGCAGCATACAGACTTGGTGCTGGAGTAGTAGCTAAGAGTCCAACATCCTGCAGGCAACAGGAAGTCCACTGAGACACTGGGCAGTAACCTGAGCATAGGAAACCTCGAAGCTCACCCCCACAGTGACACACTTCTTCCAACAAGGCCACACCCATTCCAATAAAGCCACACTTCCAAATAGTGCCACTCCCTATGAGATTATGGGGGCCAATTACATTCAAACGACCACAGTTAGGTCAGGTAACTGTCTCTAAACCAGTCAGAGTTGTTAGCGGATACAGTTCAGATACTTGGCTGGTGCTGGTGATATAATTAACTGTTGATGAACAGAAGGCATATACAGCTCATGGGCCTAAAAATAGGGAGATTCACTGACATGGAATCAGTGCTGGCCAGGCATAATGGTGCACGCCTTTAATCCCAGCAACTCAGGAGGCAGAGGCAGGAGGATCTCTGAGTTAGAAGCTTACCTGGTCTATATAGTGAGTCCCAGGATAGTTGGGGCTTTATAGTGAGACCTTGTATAGGCGGGAAAAAAGAGAAGGAGGGAAGGAGGGAAGGAGGGAGGGAGAGGAGTGGAGGAAGCCCTAAGCGCGTGAGACCTGAGTGAGTATGTGTTGTTGACAACAGACAGTCACACCAAGAACCATAGCCTCCGACCCTTGGGAAAATGGAAAAGCCTTCTCGGTGAGACTCAGAACTAGCCAGTGTTCTGTTGCTGTGAAGAGACACCATGACCAAGGCTTTTAATTGGGAGCTTGCTCACAGTTTCAGAGATTTAGTCCATTACCATCATGATGGGGACCTGGTGACACTCAGGCAGACATAGTGCCGGGGAAGTAGTAGGGAGCTACATCCTGATCCACAGGCAGCAGGAAGAGAGAAAAAGAACTAGGCTTAGCATGGGCTTTTGAAACCTCAAAGCCCGCCCCACCCCCCTCCATGGCACACTTCCTCCAATCCTTCTAATCCTATCAAAGAGTTTAGTCCCTGGTGATCAAGTATTCAAATGTATGAGCCTATGGGGGCGATTCTTATTCAAACCGCCACAAATGGCAAAGCCTTCCTTTGGTCCATATGTGGATGTTGATAGTGTGTGAAGAAAATGTCCACCATAGCTTTCTCCCCTTAGATGTTTATAGCCTGAAGACTGTTATTCTATGGAGACTGCCCCTACCAAGATTAGCTAAATCTGCTTCTTTGTTCAGCTCTATGCAATAACCCCGCCTCCTTGTCCAGCTCTAAGCAATAACCCCGCCTCCTTGTCCAGCTCTATGCAATAACCCCGCCTCCTTGTCCAACTGTATGCAATAGCCCCGCCTCCTTGTCCAACTGTATGCAATAGCCCCGCCTCCTTGTTCAGCTGTATGCAATAGCCCCGCCTCCTTGTCCAGCTCTATGCAATAGCCCCGCCTCCTTGTCCAGCTCTATGCAATAGCCCCGCCTCCTTGTCCAGCTCTATGCAATAGCCCCGCCTCCTTGTTCAGCTCTATGCAGTAGCCCCGCCTCCTTGTTCAGCTCTATGCAGTAGTCCTGCCACCCTGTTCAATTCTGTATAATAAACATACTGAGCTTCCAGGTTGCTGAGACTTCTCCACCAGAGAGCCAAGCCTACCTGATTCCAGCTTTTCTGTGTGACTGTGTTTATTTTTCCTTCATTCCCTCAGGGCCCCAGTCAGGACAAGTTCCTGAATCCATGTAAGGATTCAGCAAGCAAGTAGGAAATCAGAGTTGCTATTACCACAGAAAGGAAAATGGATGCGTGCTAGACAATCAAAATGCCACATGAAGGCCAGGGATGGTGGCTATCTTGGGGTTTCTATTGCTTCAGTAAAGCACCGTAAGCAAAATCAGCACAATTTGAGGAAAAAAGAGTGTATTTCAGCTTACACTCCATCTCAGGTCACACTGCATTACGGAGAGAAGTCAGCACAGGAACCTGTAAGCAGCTGAAGCAGAAGCCATGTGTGCTGTTTACTGGCTTGGTCTCCATGACTTTCTCAGCCTGCTTTTTAACAGTCCAGGCACCTGCCCCCCGCCATCCGCCACACACAGTGAGCTTGCCCTCCTATATCAATCATCAAGAAAATGCCCTACAGAGTTGCCTACAAAGCACATGCCTTTAACCCCAGCACTCAGGAGACAGAGGCAGGTGGATCTCTATGAGTTCAAAGCCAGCCTGGTCTACATAGTGAGTTCCAGGACAGTCAGAGCTACACAGTGAGACCTTGTCTTGGAAAAAACAAAACAAACAAACAAAAATAGTGTTGCCTATGGACAAATCTTATGGAGGCATTTTCTCAATTGAGAGTTCCTCTTCCCAGTGACTCGAGCTTGTGTAAAATTGACATAAAATTAACCAACACAATGGCACAGACCTTTAATTCCAGCACTTGCTGGGCAGAGGCTGGTGGGTCACTTAGGTGTTTCAGGCTAGCTTCTGTATGGGGCGGGGGCAGTAAAGAAACCGTTGAAATGGCACTCCAGTAGGAGGGAATTTGGTTTGGTGATTTGGGTTGGTTTAGCTTTTTGAGACACAATTTCTCTGTTACCCTGGCTGGCTCCAACTCAGAGACCAGTCTGCCTCTACCTAGGCATGTGCCACCATGCCCAGCAGGGGGTGGGAGGGAGAAAGGCTTTTGTTGTGGTAAGAGAGAGAGAGTATCCTGAGGCATCTGGGGGAGTCCAGAGCAGAAGGAAAAACGGACATGGCCAGGGCTAGCAGGGCAGGAGAGAGCGGAGACAGCAGAGAATGGCAAGAGAGCAAGAGGCTGGCAACAGAGAGAGCAGCTAGACTGTCCCTGTGAGCTGGAGGGAGCTGAGGGTAGGGGAGGAGGTAGGAAGGGCTAGGAGACTAGGGTGGTGGTTTTGAAATGTGTAACAAGTACTTGTGAATAGGGACTGAAGAGCCTGGAGGCCAGCATGGGCTTTGGTATGAAAGAAACCACAGGTGAATGACAGTGGACAGCCATGTCCCTTCCTTCTGCCAGAGGCAAGGAAAATGACTCCTTTTGGAGATGCGGAACCCATTTCACAAGTTCCTGAGGAATGCTGGCTTTTATCCAACAGCCAGAAATCCTTCTGTAGTCCAGCTTGAATTCATTTTTGGATATGGACTGCCTGAGACCTAACAGCTTTATCTTTTTTTAAAAAAAAGATTTATTTATTGATTATGTATAGTGTTTTTTCTGCATATATGCTTGCAGGCCAGAAGAGGGCACTAGATCTCATTGCAGATGGTTGTGAGCCACCATGTGGTTGCTGGGAATTGAACTCAGGACCTCTGGAAGAGCAGCCAGTGCTCTTAACCTCTGAGCCATCTCTCCAGTCCTAACAGCTTTATCTTAAGGAAAAAAACAAACAACAGGAAGCCACCATGGTGTAATAGCTGGGTATTTAAGACTTTTTCTAACATTTTTAAAAAAGTTTTTACATATTCAAGAAAGGATTTGATTCACTCCCGTAACTGAAAGTCCAGAGAAATGACCTTCAGGCACAGCTGGATCTAGGTCACGCAAAATGTTCACTCTGCATTGACCTACCTGGCGACTCTTAGCAGCTAAACAAAACCTAGGCTTGGTCCACATGCCCACTGCTAGACTAGTCATGGAAGCCAAAGAGAACTGCTTACTAACTTAGGGAACATCGATAAATCTCCTTCCATAAGAATTGAGGACAGAGTTGCATGGTGGTGATGCACATCTTTAATCCCAGCATTTGGGAGGCAGGGGCAGGTGGATCTCTGAGTTCAAGGCTAGCCTGGTCTATAGAATGAGTTCCAGGACAACCGAGACTACACAGAGAAAGCTTGTCTCGAAACATAACAACAACAAAAGAATTAAGAACAGAGAGGGATCACTCAGGAACTTGGTAGCCTGTCATTTCCACAGAAGCCTGGTGTCTGGATGCTGGGAAACAAAGTGACAGGTGCTCTTACAGAGTGCTTTGGAGGCACTGTGTGCATGTCAGCTCTGGAGAGCTACCAGCTTGTAGTTATTGCTAATTCGTTTAACAAGAGATAAGAACTTCCACACTTTCAATCTAACCAGGACTGTCATCAAAAAGTCAAGTATTGGGGGCTACAGAGATGGTTCCATGGTAAGACATACTCGTGTTTGCAAAGGACCCAATTCCAGTCCCAGTACCCACATGACAGTCCGCAGTCATCGTTAACTCTAGTCCTGGGGAAACCAATGGCTGGTGGATCTCTGAGAATTTGAGGCCAGCCTCGTCTACATAGCAAGTTCCAGGCTAATCAGGGCTCTACAGTGAGACCCTTCTCAAAGAAAGCCAATCAGCAGGGCCTGAAGAGATGACCGTAGCGGTTTGAATGTAACTGGCCCCCATAAGCTCACAGGGAGTAGCACTATTAGGAGGTGTGGCCTTGTTGGAGTAGGTGTGGCCTTATTGGAGGAAGTGTGTCACTGTGGGGGACAGGCTTTGAGGTCTCCTATGCTCAAGCTATGCCCACTGTGACAGACTCCCTCTGTTGCCTGCGGATCAAGATGTAGGACGCTCAGCTCCTTCTCCAGCACCATGTCTGCCTGCACGCTATCATATCTCACTATAATAAAAATGGACTAAACCTCTGAAACTGTAAATGTTTTTTTTTTATAAGAGTTGCCGTGGCTATAGGGTCTCTTCACAGCAACAGAAACCTTAGCTAAGACAATGTCTCAGCAGTTAAGAGCATGTACTGCTCTTCCAGAGGACTCAAGTTTAGTGTCCAGCACCCATGTCAGGTAGCTCAGACCTGCCTGTAACTGAAGCTCCAGAGGATCTGATGCCCTCCTTTGGACTCACTTCAAGGGCCCCTGCACTCACACATGACATACCCATACACAGGCATACATAGAATTAAAAAAATATTTAAGACAAAAAAACCAGGACACATAGAGCTTTTGACTATTTGTGGCCCTGGGGACGAATAGGAATGAACTCTAAAAGACTGGGAAGATGGCTCAGCAGTTAAGAAGAGTGTTTGGTTGGAACCTCCAGCTCGCCCATGCATGATCTGGAAAGCCTCATTCCCGTCTCTCTCTCTCTCTCTCCAAACCCCGCCCACTCAGATATCCTCTGAACAAAGGGAAGGCACCAAAAAGCCCAGTTCTGAATTCTTGGCGGCTACTGCAGCTTCCTCCCCTGAAGTTGCTAGCTGCCCAAGTCCCCGCCTAAAGCATTCAGCTTTTGACCTTACTTGGTCACAAACCCAGTTTGTGGTGGACACATCATCACCCCTTGAGTACAATCTATAAAATCTCCCTGCTTTAGTTTGGGCATGTGGCTTCTCTAGCCTTGATCTCTAGAACTGGAGAACCTGCCTGGGAGTTGCTTTGCTCAAACAAACCTGTTGTGTGGCCACACTCCCACTGAGCTGCTCCTGGCCTGGATGCCAGAGAGTAGCACCTAGCCCTAACCCATCTTTCATTTAACCAATACCTTTTGTTTCTCTTGTAGCCCTATGTGAATCTTGTCTCAGAGTCTCCCAAGGATACAAAGGTCTATGCAAAACTTGGTTCAGGAACCCCGAAAAACCGTGGTACCTGATGAATCGAGGAATTTGTACTTGGCATTGTATTTTGGGGGCTTATTTTCAGGTTGTTTTGAACATACGGAAATCAAGTGCTAAGGTGTATATACTGAGAAAAATAAAAATGCTCTGGGTTAAGGGAAAGTGTTTCAGTCCTCAGAGACTGGATCCCCCTGCAGCTGAGAAAGGCTAAATTCATTCTTAAGGTGCCTCTGAGTTTTCTTCCCGTGGATCCGAGTGAACACACGCCTGTGCCGGGACACTTCCCAACACTGTTGTTAAACCTTTTCAATTCGGCTTGATCTGGCTTACCACATTGGTGGAGTGCTGAGAGCCACAGGAATATATCATAAGAACTCAGCTGGTTATGCAAAGTCACTACCTGAAGGGATAAAGGAATTCCTTCAGAGGAAGCCAAATTCCAAAGGAGCTTTTGGTGTTACTTGGCTTGTTATATATCAGCTGTATTCTATTATGAAAATCATGTGTGTCTTCATAGTTTTCCCAATTGATTTTTCCCTAAGAAGAGTTAACGGTGTGGACTGATCACTCTCTGGACATACATTCAAGGTATTTGGAGAACAGCCTCAGGAAAGGCTTCCTTCCCCCAGCCCATCTGTTTCTCCCCTTTCAGCACTGGAATCAGATATCTCCCTTAGCCACATTCAAGGACTAACAGGAATAACAGTCTACATGCTAGTCTCCTGATTTAAGGTAAATTCCACAAGGAGACACCGCCTAGGTCAGGTGGACCTTAAGTAATAGCTTTACACAATTTAGCTCGGATCCTCCTTTCTTACAGTCTTACTAACTTTATAGACCTCTAACTCCTTACCTAACCACCTCTAGGAATATTTAGATAACCTTCTGCGCTGACAGCTATGCTCAGCCAGAACCCCAGTTCAAGCCTCCCTGTAATTATTGTCATTGGCAGCATCCGGCCAGGTCCATCCCCAGATGGAGGAAAGTACCTTATCAGAGATACCTCTGTACTCTTTAAGAACAGACTTAAGCATCCAGGCTACCTGTTTGAGAAAGCCTGATGGCTGTGCCAATTAAGCTTAACTTCCTCCTTTCCCAAACCTTACCTGTAGTTCCAGATCTCCCTTTAACTATCACCAGAGGCATCCAGCTGTACACAGGTTGCCTAGCGACCGAGCACACTTTCCCTCACCCTGCAGAAAAAAACGGCAGATAGCCTGGACAGATAGGAGCCACAGGAAAAAAGAAGACAGTTTTATTTTCTCCCATCGACCTAGCAACTTATAGATACTTAACATTTTCTACCAATCACGTTTAAGATTATAGTTGAGCACATAAGATCCCTCTTCTTAGCTATTACTCGAATTTAGCCTTTAGTTAATTCATTAGTCATTTCCCTTTTGGGTTGCAAATGATAATTAACAATTACTGCCCCTCTATGTGATCCTGGAAGCTTGGTGGTCACTGCCTGAGGAAAATTCTTACCTGCCTTTATGACCCGGTAGAATTCAAGCCTGGTGACCTTGCTTGACCAGGGGCTTGCTATTGCTTGGGCTCTGGAGAGACTTAGGGAGGACAGAGAGACGAACGGGGAGGGATAAGGAGGATTTTGACCCGAGAGTACGTGTGGACGAGATGGAAGATGAGGAAGAGTCAGATGGGTAAGTACTAGCTGGGTAAGAACAAGATGAAAAGGGCCTAGATGAGGCAGAATTAAGACGAGAGAATTAAGATAGAACTTAGAGGGAATAGTAGATAAATATAGAGAGAAATCAGGCAAGAAAGGAGCTAGGCATGAGAGCATAATAGAAGCTGTGCAGAGAGAAAACCATCACAGAATAATAAAGTGTATGTGGAAGGCTGGAGGAAGTCCCTGCCACGTGGCTTGGACGGCTTCAATAAACCTTGCTCTTGCATTTTGGTGAGTTCGTGTCTCTGGTGGTCTCTTCTGGGGTCTCCCGCCCAGGGCACAACGTATGGACTTAGGAGTTCCATGTACATAGGCTCATTTCTTCTCATCAAAGATTAATTATCAGCTGATTTTGGATTCTTCTCAGACCCTGGGAGGGGACTATTGAGGGGCTGGACCCTCTTAGTCTCCAATAGTGAAGAAACTTATTACCTGGGGGTAGAAAACCTATTAAAGAGTACTTGTTCTTACAGAGATCGAGGTTCAACTCCCAGCACCCACATGGTAGTTCACAACTGTCCGTAACTCTAGTTCCACTTCCTCAAGGGAGCCAATCTGGCCTCCGAGTCTCCTCCACAGCTTGGCTCCTCTGAGATGCTTCTTTGCAGCTTCGCTTGTCTGAGAGTGACACTCGGCAATCTTTATTGCTCAGTCTTGGCAGTGAGGGACCGAGTGAATCTGGTCAGTTTCACGGACTTCCTGAAGCTATTCTGAGTTGTTTATCTTCTGTCTTAAAGAGCTTCCCTGGCCAGGCAGCGGCACTGACACACGCCTTTAAGCCCAGCACTCAGGAGGCAGAGGCAGGCGGATCTCTGTGAGTTCGAAAAACAAAACAAAACAAAAAAAAAGAGCTTCCCTGAAGGATGGAATGTTAAAATGGTAGGAAGCTGCTACACAACACCTCGTGGCACACACCGTTACTCAAGTGGCAGAAACAAAGGCTACTGAAAGTTCAAGGCCAGCCCAGGCTACACGTTGAATTCCAGGCCAGCCCAGGCTACACAGTGAATTCCAGGCCAGCCTAGGCTACCTAAGAAGATTGTCTAAGCTGGGCATGGTGGCTCAGGACTATAGTTCTAGTACTTGGGAGGTGAGGGCAGGCGGATGATGCGTTCAAGATCATCCTTGGCTACATAGAAAGTTTGGGGCCATCGTGAGCTTTGGATGAACTTACCTCAGAAAACAAAACAACCAGGTGTGTGGCTGGTGCGTGTAACTCTAGCACTTGGGTGGTAGATAGAGGCTGGAGGATCAGAAGTTCAAGAACATCTTTGTTTACATAGAGAGTTTTGAGGACAACCTTAGTTACAGGAGAGATGTCCCCACCCCACCCCCCAAAAAAACCAAAAAAAACCCAAACCAAAACAACAACAATAACAACATCCTGCAGAGTCTACTGATTCTTAATTTCCTGAAAGCAGGAATCCTAGATACAAAATCACCCACACTGCAATGGAGTGGTCTTTTATTTCATGCCATAGAGACTGTAACATGGAGATGGCTCACCGGTACAGTGTGGGGTGAGAGAGACGGCTTTGGGCCTGAGTAACAGGAAAGGATGGAGTTCCAGATAGATGATGTAAGCACATCTCCAGGAGGAAGTTTCAGGGTGTGAGGTGTATCAGGAATATTGTAGTAATTAGAAGGTTAAGATGGCTGTCTCAATCATAACTCAACTCTGTTGCCTAATTTGATCCTTCTCTTCATCTCCCTGCTCAGGCCTGCTTCAAGGCTGAGAAGCTGCCAGGATGGAGGGTGGGGTCAGCTCTCCAGTCTCTGTCTGCTGTGATTCTCTTCCTGTTCCCCAACCCATCTCAGGCATCTCTTCCAGGACAGGATGGGAAGGCCTCAAAAACGGGCCCCTGCGCAGGTGTCTCTCTGGGAAAGAGACCCCCAGGGCTGATCTGTGTAGTCTCAGGCGTTTCTTGCTGGGCTCCCTGGAGACGGGGCTGTAGACTGTGGACCTGCCCTCCACTGACTGTCACGTCTGTCCTTGTCATTTTTTCAGGCCACTCAGGAGTCCAAGGATTCTTTAGGGATGGGCTATAGAAGCGTCCAGGAGCTGCAGTGGTCTCTAAGAAGCCTGGGTGGGCTGGTCCTCAGAGGAAGTGAGGTCCTGTTTGGCCGCCCCACTCTGCTCTGACTTATCAGCCACTTTAGCCTGGAGCATATTTCAAAACTGGGGTCACACTCATCTCTACGGTACACAAGCCCCAAGAGGTTGGGTGAAGTCTCCAAGTAACTCTGTTGAAACCCCTTCTGTTTACTTGGCTAACACCAGAGGATATAAACACCAGAATGTAAAACAAAATAAAATCCACCTAGTAATAGAAAGTATTAGCAAATATGAATGAATGAATGTTCCCATAGGGCTGGTGGGAAGCCCTGGAGAAGACAATGGGCAATGTCTATCAAGACCACCTGGCAATTCTCACTGTATATCTTCCTCCTCCTCTCTCTGCCTTCCTCCCCACCACCACTCCAGAAGGATGACATTCTGCATGTCCTAGTTTGCCTTCTATTGCTTTGATTAAAAAAAAAAAAAAAGACTAGTCAAGCGGCGGCGGTGGCAGCAGCGGCACACGCCTTTAATTCCAGCACTTGGGAGGCAGAGACAGGCAGATCTCTGTGAGTTCAAGGCCAGCCCGGTCTACAGAGCAAGTTCCAGGACAGCCAGAACTGTTACACAGAGAAACCCTGCCTCAAAACAACAACAACGACAAAACAAACAAACAAATCAAACCATGACACAAGGCCATGGAGGAGTGCTGCTTACTGGCTTTCTCAGACTGCTGTCTCATACAACATAGGACCACCAGCCCAGGGTTGGCACCACTCACAGTGGGCTGGGCCATGCCTCATCATCATTAATCAAGAAAATGCCCTCTGGGCTTATCCACAGGCCAATCTGATTGAGGCATTTTTCTGAATTACAATTCCCTTTTCCAGTCAGCCAGTGGTGGCACATGCCTTTAATCTCAGCACTTGGGGGAGCCAGGCAGATCTCTGTGAGTTCAAGGCCAGCCTGATTTACAGAGTGAGTTCCAGGACAGCCAGCGCTACACAGAGAAACCCTGTCTTGAAAAAAATAAAATAAAACAAAACAAAACAAAAAAATTCCCTTTGCTAAAATGACTCTAACTTATATCAGGTTGTCATAAAAACTAATCAGCCTACTGTGTAAAAATCACTGTTATGTCTCAGGCACTCTATATATCTAGAAATGAGCTTGGCTAGAGATATGGGTCAGTGGTTAAGAGCACTGACTGCTCTTCCAGAGGTCCTGAGTTCAATTCCCAGCAACCACATGGTGGCTCACAACCTTCTGTAATGAGATCTGGTGCCCTCTTCTGGCCTGCAAGGACACATGCAGACAGAACACTGTATACTTAATAAGTAAAAATAAATCTTAAAAAGAAAAAAAAAAGCTCTTAAAAGAAGTATTATTTAAAAACAAAAGAAAGAAATGAGCTCAAGCTGAATTGTAAAAGGATTTCTGGTGGTTAGATAAAAGCCAGCATTTCTCAGGTGTTGTAGAATATTATTATAAGATGTGTTATATTTGTTTATGCTGTGGAACATTTGTTTAATGATGCAAAGATGTGTTGCATTCTTTTAGGCTGCATTTGTTTATCTCTGTGAAGCTGTGTTACTGTTCCTGTCTAAAACACCTGACTGGTCTAATAAAGAGCTGAATGGCCAATAGCAAGACAGGAGAAAGGATAGGCGGGCTTCAGGCAGAGAGAATAAATAGAAGGAGAAATCTAGGAGGAAAAAAGAAGATCAATGAATAAGAGAGGAAGGAGGAGGACTCCAGGGGCCAGCCACTCAGCCACTCAGCCACTCAGCCACCAGGCTACACAGCCAGCCACGGAGTAAGAAGGAAAGAAAAGGTCTATTTGCTGGAGAAGTAGTTGAGAGTTCTACATCCCAATCCACAAGCAGCAGAACATTATTCTGAGCCCAAGTCTGATGGGGATATGTCCAAAAGTGAAGCGTTATGCTGTGGTGGTTTGTCCGAGAACAGCCCCAGAGGCTCGTGTATTTGAATACTTGGTCCTCAGTTGGTGGCACTGTTTGGGAAGGATTAGGAGGTGTGACTTTGTTGGAGGAGGTGTGTTCCTGGGGCTTTGAGGTCTCAAAAGCCTCCTGTCATTCCTGGTGGGCTCTCTGCCTCTTCCTTGTGGTTCAGGATGTGAGTTCTCAGCTGTTCCTGCTGCCATGCCTTTTCTCTGCCATGGCGAACTCTAAAACCGTAAGCCCAATTAAATGCCCTTTTTTATGTGCTGTCTTGGTTGTGGTGTTTTGTCACCATAATAGAAAAGTAACTAAGACCCATGTCTAAGTGGCTTTAGCTCTGTCTTTGCTGCCTAGGCCTGCATTTTCTGCAGGGAACCTACCAGAACTCACCAGCAGGTGGCAGGGCTGTACAGCACCTGAAAGCAGAGCCAGACTTTCATTTTCCAGCTCAAGCGACAGGGCACTTGAGCCACAGGAGTCCTTCTGTGTGGAGTGAAGAGAGTCAAAGGGCAAAATGCTTCTGTCCCTGTGTCGGGACTCAGCCATGTCTTTACTGCCCCCTTGTAAGGACCATTGCCCTCTGCCCTGTCACCACTGTTGAGGGTCACAACATGAAATGGAATCTTCTCCACTGTCCTCCTCCTTCCATGACCTAGTGACCCTCCAGCAACATTGCTTCCCTGCTTCCTGTCCCTTCGGCCTGCTGCCCTGTCTGTCCTGCCAGGTTCTCTTCACCGCTGTCTCCTTAAGCAGCCTAGGAACACAAGGCCTCCAGGAAATTACTTTTGCAAATGTCTTCAACTCTCCCACACCAGGTCTCACTTGTAAGCGGTTAAGGATTTCCCACTGTCTTGTCCCTACCCTATACACAGCCTTCAGCCCATGCTTTGTTGTTGTGGAGGCAGGGCCTCATTTAGTGCAGGCTGGCCTTGAACTTGCTATGTAGCCAAGAATGACCTTGAACTCCTGGTGCTCCTGCCTCTATCTCCCAAGTGCTGGAATTATAGGCATGCTCACACCTAACCACTCCATTCCTTGGATTCTTCCCCCCTCCAGTAAATCACTTCCTCTAAGGCAGTGGTTCTCAACCTTCCTAATGCCTTGACCCTTTAATACAGTTCCTCATGCTGTGGTGACCCCAACCATGAAATTATTTTCATTGCTGCTTCATTACTGCAATTTTGCTACTGTTATAAACCCCAATGGCTAGTATAAGACCACCACCACCACAATTTGAACCAAATTTGAAGCTTGATTTTTTTTATTCGGGTGCACCCAAGAGCTGGCCAGCAATTGCCTCCTAAGTCATATTAAAGAGAACATCTCTGAACTCATCTCTTGGGCCCCTTTTAAGTAGTAAAATCACAACTAGTTTTAGAGAAGGGAGACAATGGGGGCAATGATGAAATACAAAACACCTTTTAAAAACATCATGTGACGCCGGGCGGTGGTGGCGCACGCCTTTAATCCCAGCACTGGGAGGCAGAGGCAGGTGGATCTCTGTGAGTTCAAGGCCAGCCTGGTCTCCAAAGTGAGTTCCAGGAAAGGCCCAAAGCTACACAAAGAAACCCTGTCTCGAAAAACCAAAAATAAATAAATAAATAAATAAATAAATAAATAAATAAATAAATAAAATATTTAAAAAAAAATCATGTGATCACCATGTGATTAACAAGGGGTCAAGGAGGGTCAGAGAGGGTCAGGGTATTCTCAAAAACAAATTAAGGTCATGGGTTGGGGTAGGTCAGGTTCCAGGAAACAGAGAGTAACTCCGCTCTCACAGTAATAGAAACTTATTTTTAAAAATACAGCATAATGGCTCCTGCCTTCAAAATGGAGTCAGGCTGGTTCCTCATCCCCCCTTGACTTACGTTTCCATGTCAGATCTTTGATAGGGGGAGGTCTTAATAATATCATCAAGCAGCAATGATTCTAGAATTGTTTATCTGACTGGTGATCAAGTCAGTGACACACAGGGCCTGATCATGATAACTAGTAGAAATGATATTAGAGGGCCAATGAAGGGGAGAACCATTTTAGCCATTTGGGCCTGTCTAAATTTGTTTGAGAGATTTTGTCTATTTCTTTACACATATTATCAAATTGGTTGTCAATAGTATTGGAGAAATCAGAGCTATTAAAATAGCATGTTCCAGTACATTGCTGACAACCAGGATTAGGTTTAACTGACAAGTAACCTACAGTAGCTCTACTTTGAAGAACAGTTGTTCTCAGCTCTCCCGTTTCTTATTTAATTTCTGCTAATGTTTTTGCTGCAATATTAGTAGTTTTTGAAACTAGACAGGCCATTTCAGAAACCTCTCTTTGTAGTCCAACAACAAGGTCTGGGACAGGTAACAGAAAGGCCGTGGTAGCAGCAACTACAGTAGGATCTACTAGATATAGGAAATCATCACAATTTCTAGGAAGAGCTCTTGTGATTCTATTAATAGACTATAAAGATTTGCTGAGTAAAATAGGTGTAAAATACCCCACATATATCCTGCTGGGAGTGCAGAGTAAGTATTATTTTCACAGAAAAAAAAAATCCATCCTAAGGGCAATTGTTTACCAAAGGGGAGGGTGTGATGTTGTGGGATATTATTTTAAGCAGACCAAGATGTGTTCCATTTGTCTATGCTGCAGAGTATTACTTTCACTGTGTGAAGGTGTATTACATTTGTTTCTGCTGCCTTTATTAAGGATGTAAAAATGTGTTACATTTGTTTCTGCTGCACACGTTTAATTGTGTAAAGATGTGTTCCACCTTGCCTGTCTAAGGCACCTAATAAAGAGCTGAACAGCCAATAGCTAGGCATAGAGAAGGATAGGTGGGGATGGCGGGCAGAGAGAATAAATAGGAGGAGAAAGCTAGGCTGGAGAAGAATGGGAGAGAGAAGAAGGAGAACAGAATGAGGAGAAAGAGAGGGACATGCCTGAGGCCCATCTTAAAGCCTGTGTCAGAGCAATTATTTCTGCTCCCTGGGCAGATGTGCCCCTGGGCAAGGCTTGTGCCCAAATGACATCCTGGCCTGTAATCACCACCACCCCTGCATATCTGGTTCCTTGCTGCCATTTGTATAGAGATCTGCAGGGAGATCTGTAGTGAGAGGAACGGGAGACCTGTAGTGAGAGGAACGTCTGTCAGGTCAGGTCGCATATCTTGGATGATGTCCAGCATCCCCAGGAAGTCATAGATGGGCTCCTCGGAGTCATCATCCGGGGCAGGGGGGTGGGATTAATGGCTAAGGATTTATCAAAATTTAGTCTGTCCTTATCTAAAAGTAGGGCTTGGTATTGCATCAGACAGGCATTAGACATCCACCGGTTGGTGGTGTTTCTCAGCAAGACTTCCACAGTGTGTGCAGCTGTTACAGTAGAATCTGTCCTAACGTGAGCTTGTCAGCTTCTTTTACAAGAATTGCAGGGGCGTCAGTGGCTCTTAAACAGGGGGCCATCCAGAGGCTACAGGACCCAGTCTCTTTGAGATGGAAGCTATTGGCCTTGTCCAGGAACCCAGGGTAGAACTCCCCTGACAACGCCCCTTCTTTCATGGACATAGGATGAAAGGGCTCGGAAATACCAGGTAGAGTTACCTCGGGGGCCTGTACAAGGGCCTCTTTTAAGTCCTTAAAGGCTTTTCATGTTCCTCAGTCCATTCCAAAGGGGTATTGCCCCAGTCGTAGCAGAGTACAAGAGTTTGGCTGTAGGGGTGGTTGTCTGTACCCTGAAGCACCAGCCCTAGTAGGCAGCAGGTAACCGCTTGGTACCTGACCCCTGCAGGGTGTGGCCGAGACGGGGACCCCTTAAGACCTGGCATGAGATGTGCTCGCTTTCTCTTGGCTACCTCATGGTCTTGGATGCCAGATGCTGGTGCTGCTGATCAAGCTCTCCAGAGAACTGCGTGGGACCATGCCCTACCCCTCCTGGATCCCGAGACCAACTCCTTTATGCTTGTTATGAGTTAACCCATAAATAAATGCCTTTGATTATCAAATAGACTCCACGGAATTTCCCCATTATTTGGCAATTTCAGCCTACCCAGGTATCCAAAGACGGCAATACCCAAGAGCTCCCAGAAATTCCCTAACTTGTTTCTTGGTTGTTGGAGTTGGGATTTGCAGTACGGCTGCTATGGGGGCCTGGGACAAGAGTCTTTTCCATTCTCTCAGCTCAAACCCCAAGTAAGTAACTTGGGGTGAGCAAGTTTGAGGTTTCGTTTTGTTTTTTGTTTTTTTGAAACTCTATAGCCTAACTGGGCTAGAGTTTCCAGAAGGCCTCTGGTGGCTCTCAGACAGTCCTCCTCATCTTCAGCAGCCAATAATAAACCATCTACATATTGAAGCAAGATTACCTCAGGGTACTTACTACAGAAGAGACTTCAATCCTGGGCGAGTGCTTCATCGAAGATGGTGGGAGAGTTTTCAAACCCTTGAGGCAGTCTGGTCCAGGTTAGTTGTCCTGATATCTCCAGTTCAAGGTCAGCCCATTAAAACGCAAAGATGGCTTAATTTTGACAGAGGGATGGAGAAGAATGCATCTTTTAAGTCCAATACAGTGAGTGTAAGCTTTATGCTTTGGTGGTAATAAACTGAGCAAAGTAGAGGGATTTGGAACAGTTGGGTAAATGAATCCCACTCTTGTTCACGTCCCTGAAGTCTTGTACTGGTCTACAGTCTTGAGTTCCAGGCTTTAGGACAGGCAGCAAAGGAGTATTCCAAGCTGACTAGCAAGCAAAAAGTATGCCTGCTTCAAGGAGGTGCCTGATGGGAATCTTAATCCCGTGCCTGGCTTCTGAACTGATGGGGTACTACTTGACTTGATGGGCATTGCCCGAGATGTTAGTTACACGTTTCTCCAAGCCAGGAGGATTGTCCTCTGCCCAAACTGTAGGAATTTCCTGGATCAGCAGCTTCTTCCATTCCTCTTCCAGGGAGTGGACTGGATTTTGGAGGAGCAGATATTCCTCACTTATTGGGCAGGTCATACTTAAAACCTTAGCAGGGCTTCCCAGTTGCAACCTAGGAGAGTCTCCTGCAAATGGTATTGTTGCCTGGAGCTTGTTCAAGAGGTCCACCCCAGTCAAGGGTAGGGACACTCAGTAAAAGAATGAGCCACAGTTCCTTATCCCAGGTTAACAGTCCAGTCAGTGGTCTATTTATATTCTTTGACATTCCTGTTGCCCCTGTACTTCCATTGTTCGGTTGGTAAGGGGTCCCAGGGGCTCCTGTAATACCGAAGGAGTAACCGCTGTGTCCACTAGAAATTTTACAGGTTGGCTCCCTATGGTGAAGGTTACCATAGGCTCCTGGGGGCTTAGTTCAGAGGAGCCTCAGCCTCCCTAATCCTTCTAGCTAGGATTGGCTTGGGTTTGGAGGGGCCTACCTGCCTGTTTCCAGCGTGGACACTCATTTTTCTGATGACCCATTTCTTTGCAGTAGGTACATTGGTCCTTCTGTAAAGCTCTCCTCTTTTTATCATGGTGTGCATGAGCAGAGTTGAGAGTGGCTGGGGCTTGTAGTGCAGCCATGGTAGAATACCCCATCTTATTAGAAGATCTTTGCTGTCTCTGCCATCAAATACTTTCTGGGCTATCTCTAATAATTCTGACTGTTCTTTCCTGAACACCATCCATCTTTTGTATCTTTCTACATATGTCAGGGGCTGACTGAGTAACAGAGGCCAAGTTAATCACCTTGAGATTTGCCAAGTCCTTTGGGTCTATAGGGGTGTATAACCAATAGGCATCCAGGAGGCGCTTAAGGAAAGATGAAGGTGAGTCTACTGGAATTCCTAGCCACTCCCCCAACTACATGACTGCACATGCGCTGTCCGTCCAGTAGCCGGGCAAGATGCTTAGTCATCCCAGGGCCTTGTGTCCTACATAATCCGTGAGCTGTGTGATCACATAATCTATGCACATGTGTGGCATAGTTACGTAAGCCGTATGCACATGTGCATGGGGGGAGCCTATGAAAGCGGGTTCCGCCTCTTCCTTCCCTCTCTTTCTGCACGGTCATTCCATAGGCCTATGTACACCCCTCTATTCCCTTAACACACTCTTATAGTGAATTTTGTTGTGCCTCGTGTCTTTTCTCGCACGGTAAACAGTACCGCTTAATAACTAACAGATTCATCTGGGCCCTGTTTCACATCTGTTACCTTAGGTAGCTTCCTGGCCCTCAGGCTGCCCATTTCATCCCATCTAGCAGAAGCTGGTGGTACTCACTGATGTCCTTCCTGTCTGTGTTGTAGTCCCACTGGGGTTTCCTCCTTGACAGAGCACGGTCAGTCGCCTCTGCCAGCCACTGAAGCTATTCCAGGGAGTGTTTCAGGTGCTTTCATGAGAATCTGTTCCCTTTCGTCAGCAGTGAAGAGAACAATGGAATCTGTGGACACTCATCCCATGTGGGGAGATGATTGAAAAAGATAGAATCAATTAGAGAAACTAAGGAATTGGGGTTAGTGCTTAAAGGGGGGTTCTGTTTCTTCCAGTTGTAGAGATCTGTGGTGGAGAAAGGGACAACCAGGTAACGATTGTCAGGAAATGACCACAGGGGAGCTAGGACTGAAGGGATGCTGCCCCAGAACCAGACTTGGAGAAGTCAGGAGGGCCATATGGGACTCCCTGGCAGGTGTGGGAGGGGAAAGACAGGGGGAGGTAGAGAAGACGGGGGTGGGGGGGTCAGAAGATAGGTGGAGGTAGGAAGAGCTAGATGGTGGGGTGGGGGGGTGCAGGGGGCAGAGTGAGGCCTTGGTGGTGGGGACTGGGGTGGCGGAGGCTGAGGTCAGGAGGGGAGAAGAGGTTATAAGGAGGGAGGAGGGGGTTTTCCTCCTGTGAGTCCTGCAGAACGGTGTTCAGAGGGGTCTCGATGGTCTCTGCTATAGGCCCTTGAAAGGCCCATCTGCCAACTTCCGGGGCTTGGCCACCTTGCCCATTGTGGACCATACAAACTTTCATCCAGGCTGGTGGATTGGAAGTTGCTTCAGCCCCAGGCAAGATGTATCCAATCTAATCTGGGTGGTCAGGCTTACTGAGGGTGACGTTAACCACTGCCCAGGCCACCTGAGAGTCACAGACTGTTTTGGAGGTGACCCTTGCTGATAGGATAATTACAATCCTTCTGAATTATAGGGAGGTAAAGTTTGTCAAAATTCTTTAGAACACAGGTTAGAGGCCTTTGGGCTTGCTAGTCTTATTACCCATATTGTCTGTCATTTTAGTGGCCCCAAGTCCAAAATAAACCACTTACCACAGAAAGTACATAAGGCAAAAAGAGGACCGTAAAAATGAAGCCAACAAGTCTCACCAAGACAAGACAAACAGGACACAAAACCAGACCAAGAACCTCAGGTGGGCAGCGCAACATCTTGCTTTTTGCCCTGGACGGAGAATATTGGGGTCCCCTCGAACTCCCTCCATGTCCCAGATAGGGACCCCATAAAACAGACTGAAACTCACCAGGAGGCCTCTGTAGATGCTTGTTGCTTTTCTCAGCACAAAAGTTCACCCCAATAGTCCGAGAATTGAAGGCAGCCTCAGAGCCTTGGAATGTCTTCAAGGCACCTGACTCCTGGGGCAGCCTCAGCCGGAATTAGAATTCGGGTGGGTGATCTGAATCTTGTTGGGGCCTCCAGGAAATGTTAATCACAATGGCAAGGATATGACCAGTACCACAGTTTGAGCCAAATTTGAAGCAAGCTTGATTTCTTTTATTGAGGTGCACCCAAGAGCTGGCCAGCAACTGTCTCCCAAGTTGAGTTAAAGAGAGCAGCCCCGAATCCATCTCTTGGGCCTTTTTTAAGTAGTAAAATCACCAGTAATTTTATAGAAGGGAGACAATGGGGCAATAAAAAAAATCTTTAAAAAAAAAGCATCATGTGGTCACCCACCATGTGATTAGGGAGGGACCAGGGAGGGACAAGGTATTTAAAAAAAAAAAAAAAAAAAGGCATGGGTTGGGAAGGTCAGGTTCCAGGAAACAGAGCAGCTCAACTCTCACAGTAAATGGAAACTTATTTAAAAAATACAGCATAATGGCTCCTGCCTTCAAAGTGGAGTCAGGCAGGTTCCTCACTGTCATGAATCATAATGTGAATATTTTTGGAGATAGAGGTGTGTTAAAAGGGATGAGACCCCCAGTTGAGACCCACTGCTCTAAGTCCACCGTCTTACCCTCCTTCTCTAAAGGACATTTTTTAGATGTAACCAAACATCTTATTAAATAAGAAACACAGAACCAATGCAAAGAAGAAAGCCAAGAGATCAGAGCTAAGAGCCTTACCTGCCTGCTGCAGTACCTTTTCAGCCAAGAGACCTCTCCGAAAGAGAGCTACTTCCTGTCTATCTTTATATAGACTTTCTGTTCTGCCTTCTCATTGGTTGTAAACCCAACCACATGATTGCCTTGTCACTGCCTGTATGTACAGCCCTCCAGGTCTTCTATGGTATTGAGATTAAAGGCGTGTGTCTCCAATGCTGGCTGTATCCTTGACCACACAGAGATCTACCTAGCTCTGCCTATCAAGTGCTGGGATTAAAGGCATGCGTCATGAACACCTAGCTCTGCTATGGCTTGCTATTAGCTCTGACCCCTGGGCAACTTTATTTATTAACATACAAATAAAATCGCATTTCAGTACAAATAAAATATCACCATAACACTTCTTTCCTTCAATGGATAATTTAAAATATTACCCATATTTGCCTACTTGCTTATTTAATATGTGTCTTCTACTTGGGACTGTGCATTTAATTAACACAAGCTGAGACAGTATCTGCTTATTCATTCTTCTTTTATGGGAGTAGTAACAAGCATTTGCTAGGTTTGTGGCAGATGTTCATGTTTGAATTAGCCTCTTAAATACCAACCTTGACCCCATCAAGACAAGAGACAAGCATGGTCTTTCTTTTGCTTTGGTTAAAAAAAAAAAAATCAAATGAGTTAAGAACTGACGCCCACATTTTAACCTTCTCTCTTTAACCTGCCTCTCACTAGAACATGTCTACCTCCTGTGTCTTCTCAAGCTTGCGGTGGACAGGACCCAAGAGGCAGGTGTTCCAGTTCCCAAACCAACTCTGCTAGCTGGCTCAGTGTGTGACCCTGAGCAAGTGAGGGTTTCTCTGTGTAGCCCTGGCTGTCCTGGAACTCACTCTGTAGACCAGGCTGGCCTTAAACCCACAGAGCTCTGCCTGCCTCTGCCTCCCGAGTGCTGGGATCAAAGGTGTGCACCACCCTGCTTGGCTGGCACATGGCTTTTCAGCTTTACCATCTCTGTCTTAAAATGTGAGAATAATAATACATAACTGAGGGGGCTGTACAAGATTTTAAAGATATGTGTGTGCACATTTATATACACTTGGTATCTCTAAATGCTTAAAAGATATGTCCTTAAAACTTCACTACTATATAGGAATCCATGCTTAAGTATAACTATACGTATTTTTAGTGTCACTCTGTCTGTTTGAAGCACACCCCATGACCGCTGATCATGAAGCTGGAAGCAGCCAATGAAAGCAAGTTTTTCTTTGTGGAAATCTCGAGATTGTTTCACAAGCTTCTGTAACTCTAGCAATTTGCACAATACCTTCTGGCAACAATGAAATTGTTATTTTCTTGAATTTATCCCTATTCATGAATACTGTTTCCCTTTTAGGAATGAAGAAGAAAAGAAAAGAAAGGTCCTGGAACATGTACTCTTGATGTGATATCCTTCCAGACCTGATTATTAGAAGCAGACTTCTAATCCAGGCATGGTGGTGCACACCTTTACTCCTAGTACTTGGGAGGCAGAGGCAGGCAGAGCTCTGGGAGTTTGAAGTCAGCTTGTTCTACACAGCAAGTTCTAGGCCAGCCAGGTTTATCTAGAAAGATCCTGTCTCAAAAAAACAAAACAAAACAAAACAAAACAAAAACAAACAACAATAAAACCAAAGACCAATTCCCAAATTGATAAAACTTTGGTACTCAAATGCCCTCTGCTCTGGTCTGGATTGCATTTGGTAGCCACGGCAGTTACTCCGGCATGCTCTGATGTGGCTGGCGTCAAGCTGTGTGCTAATATCCACTCCCACAGAGTAGCACTGGAGAGCAGAGAGTGGGTAGCTCAACTGTCTTTATGATGATGTTTATGGGAATTGAAAAAAAAAAGTCATTCGAAAATCTCTATGGCAGGATAAAGTGATAACTTAAACCCTCAAGAGAGAAGTAAGGGCCATACCATTTTATTCAATTTGCTTAATCCTTTAAAAAAATCTTATGTTGTAATATTTTCCTTTCCTGTTGTTACTCACATAAACACACAGAAATTAAACTTGTTAAACATGGAATTACAGATTTGAAGAGTCTTCCTGGAAAATTGATGTCAATGATTAATGGGTTCCAGTTGGTTAGAACGAACCAAAATCTTTGGATTCACTCTGTGTTTGTTGTCTTTTCATTTTTTTATTTATTTGGTTGTTTGCCTCTGCCTCCCGAGTGCTGGGATTAAAGGTGTGTGCCACCACCTGGCTGTTGTCATATTTTAACATCCATTAATGGCTGAAGTTATGAATCTGTAGGATTATGTTATTATTTTATTATTTATGTTGACTGTTGGATTATGTTATTATACATATTGAATCTGTTGTATTATGTTAGTATTTTATTATACATATTGAATCTATTAGATTAGGTTATTATTTCATTATATATATTGACTGTTGGATTATATTATTATTTTATTATATATTGACTGTTGGATTATGTTATTTTATTATACATATTGAATCTGTTGGATTGTGAATCTACAGAAAACTGTTGAAAGTATAAAAAGAGAACTCTCCTTTATTCCACTTTTTATTTTATTTTATTTGTATGAGTGATTTTCCTGCTTGTGTGTCTGTCACCACATGCACCCAAGGAAGCTAGAAGAGGACCCTGGTTGCCCTGGAACTGGAGTTACGGAAGGTTGTGAAGTCCTCTAGGAGAGCAACCAGTGCTCTTAACCACTGGACCATCTCTTCAGCTCCTATTCTCCTTATTTAACAGAGTTTAATGAACTGGTGTCTGTGGAGAACAGAATGGTTTCTGCTCCGATGCCTAAGGATCCAAAGCAACAAGGTCTAGCCTTCCAGCCTCATACCATAAACAACCAAGTTCCTGGTTTCAACAAGTGGATGACTGACTTTGGAGATCGCAGTAAGAAACATGGGCAGTGAGGTGACTTAGCCAACGAGGATGCTGGCCCAAGGCTGATTGATGACTGGGCTCCATCCCTAGAACCGTTGTGGTCATAGGAGCGACTCCTACATCCTCTGACCTCTGCACACATGCACACACACACTAAATAAATAAATGCAATAACGTTTTAAGAGAAAAACAACAGCTACTGTGCTTATGTTCTTTAAAAATCTTTTATTTTATACACTGTAGTTGTTGATGTTGACTGTGAACTTGACAGGATCTAGACTCACCCAGGAAACAAACCTCTGGGCATGTCTGTGATGTCTTGAGTGGGTTGAGGTGGGAAGACCCACTCTGGATGTGGGTGGCACTGTTCCATGAGCTGGGGTCCTGGAGAGAGAGAAGGGTGGGCATTGGCAGTAATGCCTCTGCTTCCTGACTCTGGATGTGGTGTGACCAGCTGCCTGGTCCCTGACACTCTGCTTTCCCCAGCATGACGGAGCCAATGTGAACTCTTCTTGCCTTACCTGGCTAGCATGGTGAGGGAATGAAGAAAAGAGACACACAGACACACAGACAGAAGGTGGGTTCGGGGTGACTGGACCCTGATGGAGAAGCTGCAGGACCCTGGAAACTCAATGTGTTTATTATATGGAGTTGAACAAGGTGGTGGAGCTATTACACACAGATACACAAGGGGGCAGGGTTATTCCACACAGCTGCGTGGAGGAGGCAGGTTTAGCTAACCTCAGAGGGAGCAGTGTCTAGAGAGGAGCAGCAGTCTTCTGGCTGGAAATATCAGGGGAAATAAAGCTATGGCATACACTTTCTGCACACACTATCAACATTTGCACATGGAACAGAGGAAGACCTTGTCGTCTGTCCCTCTGAGACTTGCCCACCCCTAGATGGGTTTACCGTTTTCTCCTGGGTCATGGGCATGTCAACAGCACACATTTGCTCAGGATTTCATTCCTTCGGGGATTCCTCCCTCTTCACATCATGTATTTTATCACAGGGGTGAGAAAAGTAACCAATACTTAGGGAAATAGATCGGCCACGAGTTGAGGATTTAAAACCAGATGGGTGGATAGGGCACATCCCGTTGTTTCCACGACTTGTGAGCCTATTTTCACAAACAATATTGTTCAGCTCACAAATAAATGGCATGAAAAAATGGAGGGAACCATGTAAAGCAATAGAGACGTTAAGAGCTGTGGGGCAGGCTTAAGATGGCTGGAGAGATGGCTTAGGGGTTAAGAGCACTGGCTGCTCTTCCAGAGGTCCTGAGTTCAATTCCCAGCAACCATATAGTGGCTCACAACCATCTGTAATGAGATCTGGTGCCCTCTTCTGGTCTGCAGGGATACATGCAGACAGAACATTGTATACACAATAAATAAATAAATCTTAGGGAAAAAAAAGATGGCAGGAGATTGGGCAGATATTGTTTTAGCTCTTGGGGTCAGTGGAGCTGTTGCCTTACACTTCTGCTTCTTGGGTTTTGTTTGTTTGTTTCGTTAGTTTCTTTGTGTAACAGTCCTGGCTGTCCTGGAACTTCGTTTGTAGATCAGGCTGACCTTGAACTCACTGAGATCCACCTGCCTCTGCCTCCCAAGTGTGCTTCGTGGTTTTAAGTCCACATCGGCTATTCAGAAGGTGGGGTACAGAGTGTACTCTTCAGAACTAGGTTTCTCAGCCTGACAAGGTGACTCGGTGAGTAAAGAAGTTTGCCCTTGCTGCTGTGGGATGTCTTTCTGTATGCTGTGAATATGTGTTGCTCTGACTGGTTGATAAATAAAGCTGTATTGGCCTATGGCAAGGCAGCTTAGAGGCAGGCAGGAAATACAAGTAGATAGACAGGAAGAAGAAAGGCAGCAGGGAAGAGAGGTGAACCAGTGGCCCAAGGAGCAACATGTAAAGGGACACAGGTAAAGCCACGGAACATGTGGTGATACATAGATTAATAGTTATGGGTTAATTTAAGATATAAGAGCTAGCTAGCAAGAGGCCTGCCATAGACTATATAGTTTGTAAATAATATAAGCTTCTATGTTTTTACTTGGGTCTGAGTGGTTGCAGGACCAGGCGGGACACAGGAAAACTTCCAGCTACACATTGCCAGGCACACTCTGGAGGTAGTAGTAAAATAAGGGCCGATGAGATGGTCCAGCCTGCACCCCCGATGACCTGAGTTCCATCACTAGAACTTTCATGGTTAAAGGAAGTAATCCCAGCACTCAGGAGGCAGAGGCAAGCAGACCTCTGTGAATTGAAGGCCAGCCTGGTCTGTATAGTGAGTTCCAGGACAGCCAGGACCACGCTGTGAAAACCTGTCTCAAGGGTGAGGAGGTTCCGCCAGGCCTCACTACCTGAGTTTGATCCCTGGGACCCAAAGATGGAAAGAGAAGACTGACTCCTGAAAGCTTCCCTCCATCCTCTGACATCTGCACATGAGCTGGTGTGTGTACACATGCACGTGTGCGCACACACACACACATAAATAAGTGTAGTAAAATGTTTTTTTAAAAGAATTGTACTTTTTGGGATGTTCCTGTTACTCCCTAGGGATGAGGGACCTGAGGAAGAGTGATAGAGTAGGAGAGAGGGGTACTGAGACGGGAGGGATACAACCAAGTTCAACTCCATAGTGACTGAAGGAGACATCCCAGTGCTAACCTCTGGTTCCTTGCTTGTTTGCAAAAATATGCACACATACATACATGCGCACACACGCGCACACACACACACACACACGCACGCGCGCGCGCACACACGCACGTGCACACACACGCACGCACGCGCACACACACACGCACCCACACACACGCACGCGCGCGCACACGCACGCACGCACGCGCGCGCACACACACGCACACACGCACGCACGCACGCACGCACACACACACACACACGCACACACACGCGCGTGCGCACACACACGCACGCGCGCGCGCACACACACACGCACACACACACACACACACACACGCACGCCCCCACTCACAGAGTTGAGCAGTGCTATTCTTTAAGCATAACAGCCGCCATCTTCATCAAAGCAGCCTATGACTATTTGTGAGAAACCTTTAGATTTGGACCTGTTGACCATTGCCAGCAGGAGTGGCATGGGGAGGGTAATGAGACCCTCATCTGGTCTCATCTCCCAGCCATCTATATATAATTTCACATCGTTAACTGCTCCCCACAGCCAAAGAAGGTTCTCCAACCACAGATGAGAGCAGCACTTATCTATGGTACAGATATAACTATCTAGAAGGCAGTTTGACGCCGTGTGTGTCCATCTGGAAGATGGGAAGCAGTGCGTGAAACCCGGTCTTCTGGATATGATATGGTTGCTGTGCTTCCTAACTCACAGCACCTGCAGTTACCTGTGCAAGACCTGCACAAAGACCAGGTCAGTCAAAACTCCAGCATGGCTTAGTATGTGGTGCACGGAGATCTCGGCAAATTTGAGGCCAGCCTGGTCTATATACTAACTTCCAGGCCATCTTGGGCTACATAGAAAGACCCTGTTTCAAAACAAGTAGATAGATAGATGGTAGATTAGATGATAGATATATAGATATATAGATAGTTGACAGAAAGATAGATAGATAGACAGACAGATGGATGATAGATGGATGGATGATAGATATCTAAGTGGCCAATAAATACAAGGAAGGATACTCAATTTCAATTTTTCCAGTTATTAGGGAGAGCATATTGAATTTACAGTGTGTTAGACTAGAAAATCAGGATGCAATGCATTCCACACTGACCAGAGTGAGCAAAGACAGGAAAGAGCCCGTGTTAGTGGGCCAATGAAACAGACAGAACACTGGTGCACTGTTGGTGTTGAGCAGAGGCACGGAGAAAGGGGCTTTGTAGTTATTTCATTAATATAAAGTACAAAAACAAATCAAAACTAATCTGTGAGTTTGAAATTAGCACAGAGGTTACTCTGTGGGAAAGAATAGTGACTCAAAGGGATAGTAAGGAAGTTTTGAGAGTAGAGTTAATGTACTGTTTCTAGATGGGGTACTCCTGACAGCTGTTCATTTCATGATAATCTACCAAACTCTGCACCTGAACATCGGTTCATGTACTTTCATGTGTGTATAATATACTAGGAAAAAAAACTTTTAGGGCTTGTCTTATGGTTTCTATTGCTGTGAAGAGACACCATGACCACAGCAACTCCTATTTTAAAGGAAACCATTTAATTGGGTGGCTTACAGTTTCAGAGGTTTAGTCCATTATCATCATGGTGGGACATGGTGGCATGCAGGCAGACAAGGTGCCGGAGAAGAAGCTGAGAGTCCTACATCTTGACCCACACACAACAGGAAGTGGTCTGAAACACTGGGCATGGCTTGAGCATATGAGCTCTCAAAGCCCGTCTCCACAGTGACACACTTCCTCCAACAAGGCCACACCTACTCCAACAAAACCACACCTCCTAATAGTGCCACTCCCCATAAGCTTATGGGAGCCAATTACATTCAGACTACCACAGGGCTAGAGACTTGGCTCAGCAGTTCAGAATGTGTACTGCTCTTGCTGAGGACCCACGTTCAGTTCTCAGCACCCACACTGGACAGCTCACAACTGCCAGTAATTCCAGCTTCAGGGGATCTGATCCCCTCCTCTGACTTCCAAGAATAGTGCACAAACCCACATACAGACACACATATACACAGACATAAAAACTAAAAAAATTGCCTGTCAGTGGTGGCATACATGTTTAATCTCAGCACTCAGGAGGCAGAGGCAAGAGGGTCTCCTAGTTCCAGGCCAGCCTGGTCTACAGACCAAGTTCTAGGACAACCAGGGCTACACAGAGAAATCCTGAAATCCTGTCTTGAAAAACCAATAAATAAACAAATAAATAAATAATAAAAATATCTTTTTAAAATAAGTTAAAAAAAAAAACCAGTGTAGTGGGCTATCTTTGGGCCACCAACCAGCTCCCAAATCAAGACACAGAGACTTATTAGTAGTTATGAATTTTTGACCTTATCTTATGCTTGTCCCACTAGCTCTTATAACTTAATTTAACCTATTTCTCTTCATCTACATTTTGCCTTGGGGTTTTTTACCTTTCTTTCATTCTGTATGTCCTACTTTTCCTACCTCTTCCACATCTGGCTGGCTGGTGGCTGCCTGGCTGGCTGCCCCTGGGCATCTCCCTCTCTTTCTCCCCTGTTCTCTTCTCTTTCTCTCAAGCCTAGATTCCTCTTCCTACTTATTCTCTCTACCCACCAGCCCTGCCTATCCCTCTTCTGCCTAGCTACTGGCCATTCAGCTTTTTATTAGACCAATCAGGTGCCTTAGGCAGGCAAAGTAAAACAGCAACACATCTTTACATAATTTAAGTAATGTTCCGCAACATATGTAACAACATCTTTATATAGTTTGTATTTTTTTTTTTTTTTGGTTTTTCAAGACAGGGTTTCTCTGTGTAGTTTTGTGCCTTTCCTGGAACTCACTTTGGAGACCAGGCTGGCCTCGAACTCACAGAGATCTGCCTGCCTCTCCCTCCCAAGTGCTGGGACTAAAGGCGTGCGCCACCACCGCCCGGCTTATATAGTTAAAGTATGTATTCCACAATAACCCAGGGCTGGAGAATTGGCTCAACAGTTAAGAGCACTTGTTCTTGCAGAGGACCTGGGTTCAATTCCCAGAGCCCACATGGCAGTTCAGAGCTGTCTGTAGCTCTAGTCCCAGGGGATCCCATCCCCTCTTTTAACCTCTGTGGGCAAACATGTGGTGCACACACATATATGCAGGCAAAACATTTATACACATAAAATAAAATAAGCAAAGCATGGTGACCCATGCCTTTCATTCCAGCATTTAGGAGACAGAGACAGACAGATCTCTGCGAGTTCAAGGCTAGCCTGGTCTATATAATGAGTTCCTTGACAGCCAAGGCTATGTAGAGAGACCCTATTTCAAACACACACACACACAAATAATAAAATAAATAAATCTTTAAAACTTCCTAAGTAAATAGCATTACATACAATGCTGATCTGGAACTGCAGCTCAGAGGCAAAGTGCCTCCCTAGCATATGATGAGGAGGAAGAGCAGGAGGAGGAAGAAATAATTAGGAGTGTGTGATGGGATGTGTCTGGAGACCAGTGAGGCAGTTCAGTTTCATGGTCTCTGAACATTAAGAATGTATACTTTTTAGAAACTCATCAAGCTGCTCGCTAATGATCTGGTGTGTGTTTGTTGGGGACATAGCCTTGTTCTGTAGCCCTGGCTGGCTCACTGGCTTAGAACTCACTGTTTTTGAATTTTTATTTTTGTTTTTGTTTTTTGAGACAGGGTCTCACTGTGTATCTCTGGCTGACATTCATTCTGTAGACCAGCCTGACCTTGAACTCACTGAGATCTACCTACATCTGCCTCCCAAGTGCTGGGATTAAATGCATGCCAGCACGCCCAAGCTATACTGTGTTCTTTTGAGTATCTACATACTTTGATAAAAATTCACTTTAAAATGCCCCAACCCAGTGCTTGCCTAGCATTTTTGAGGGCCTGGGTGCAATTCCAAGCCATGGGGGGGGGGGGAAGCCTACATGAAAATTCTTAGTTTTGAGATACATATAATCTGTTTCAAATACCACCCAAATGTGATCTTGTCTCTTTGGGTCCCTTTCTTCTTTTTTCTAGTCAGGTCTCTCAGAACGATCATAGTGTTATCCCCACAGCGGAGGTTATCTGCTACGGGAAGCTCTGTGAAGAACATTATGTTCTAGAATGATCTGGTGACACAGCACTGAGCTACCTTATCAGCATGGAACAACTAAGTCCTTCGCAAAAATAAAATAAGATGCATCATGGCAAAGGAACATGGATTTTACCCTGGTTAGATCAATTATTAACCTAGGGACTGTGTTGTACGAAGTATTTCCCTAACCTTGTAAGTGAGGCTACAAAGTAGAGAGGCTATGGCTGCCATGTTTCTGGAGGAGCAGAAATTATTTGATGATGAGTTCCAGTTGTCCTGTGTTCCCGGTCCGGTCATTAAAAAATCTGTACAAGAGCCGGGCGGTGGTGGCACACGCCTTCCACAAACGGGATGGGAGGAGGGGAGTCATTTCTTTTTCTTTCTCTGTAAGATTTTTCTTAATTTTGCGAATATGTGTATGTCTGTGTGTGGGTTTGTGTACATGTGTTTGCCTGCAGAAGCCAGAAGAGGATTGGAGTTAGAGACGGTGATGAGCGGCCTGATGTGGGTGCTGGGAACCAAACTCAGGTCCTTCAGAAGTGCATCAAGTGCTCACCTCCTGAGCCATCTCTCCAGCCCTTAAAATTCTTTCTTTGTTTCTTCCTTTGTTTGTTTGTTTCTTTCTTGTTTGTTTTGTTTGTGTTGGTTTTGGTTTTTCAAGACAGGGTTTCTCTGTGTAGCCTTGGCTGTCCTGGAACTTTCTCTGTAGACCAGACTGGCCTCAGACTCACAGAGATCTGCCTGCCTCTGCTTCCCAAGTGCTGAGATTAAAGGCATGCACCACCACTATCCAACTAAAATCCTTTTTTAAAGGTGTTTTTTTTCTTGTACAGATTTTTTTGTTGTTGTTGTTGTTGTTTTCGAGACAGGGTTTCTCTGTGTAGCTTTGTGCCTTCCACTGTTTGGGTCCCAGGAATCAAACTTGGGCCATCAGGCTTGGCAAGAGGTACCTTTCCCCATTGAACCATCTCACCAGACCTTTAAATTTATGTATTTATTTAGTTTTCTTTTTTTTGACAGGATCTCACTGTAGCTTGAGTTTTCCTGCCTGGCCCACAGTCAGGACAAATTTCTATCACCCGCCAGTCCCACAGCCACTCAGACCCAACCAAGCAAACACAGAGACTTATATTGCTTACAAACTGTATGGCAGTGGCAGGCTTCTTGCTAACTGCTCTTACAGCTTAAATTAATCCATTTCCATTAATCTATGCCTTGCCACATGGCTCATGGCTTACCGGCATCTTCACATGCTGTTTGTCATCGTGGTGGCTGGCAGTGTCTCTCTGACTCAGCCTTCCACTTCCCAGCTCCATTCTCCTCCTTGTCCCGCCTACACTTCCTGCCTAGCCAATGGCCAATCAGTGTTTTATTTATTGACTAATTAGCAACACATTTGCCATACAGAACATCCCACAGCATCTCACTGTGTAGCTCTGAATTCACAGAGAGCCTCCTGCCACTGCTGGAATTGAAGGAATGTGCCACCATGCCCAGTTTAAATTTATTTGTTTGTTTGTTTTGGTTTTTCGAGGCAGGGTTTTGCTGTGGATGGAGCTTTGGAGCCTGTCCTGGAACTCGCTCTATAGACCAGGCTGGCTTCGAACTCATTAAATTTATTTTATAATTGACAAAAGTTCTATTTATGGTATTGTGGCATGATGTTTTGAATATATATTTTAATTAAGCTAATATTTATTATTGTACATACAACTTTTGTGATGAGCACACTTAAAATCCAGTGCTTTTGCATATATAATATGTTTGAAATAGAATCTGTGTGTTATGTGCTGGGATTTCTATCTAATCAGAGTTGCATATCTTTTGGTCAACATCTTGAATCAGTCGCCAGTGCCTCATCCCTGGTAACCATCATTATACTCTCTGCTGCTGAATTCACATTTTCAGATTCTATATAAATAGGGCCATGCAGTATTTGCCTTTCTCTGCCTGACTTCATTTAGCATAATTTCTTCCAGGCCTACCTACATTGCTACAAATTACAAGGTTTCCTTTTTAAAGAGAGAATTACATTCCATTGTATATACCAAATGTCTTTTCATTCATTCACTTATAATAGTAATTTAGGCTGATTCCATGAACTGACCATTGTGAGTAGACTTGCATGAATGTAGGAGTACAGGCATCTCCTCAGCATACTGATTTTTAGTTTTTGAGATGTGTATTTACTGGTAGGTTGCTGAATCATTTGATAGTTCCATCTTTAGTTTTGGGGAGAGTTTCTATACTGTTTTCTGTAGTGGTGATTATAATTTAATTTATATTAGGGGTCTTTAAACTTTTCACTTATGATACACCCTCTGTTAGTCAGGGTTCTCTGTGGAGGCCCACAGAGACCCTGGCTTGTGGCTAGTTTCACTCTTGACTCAAGGTCAGAGAGTCCAAGCTTGTTACCCCCCACCCCAAGGCTGCATAATAGGATGTTTTGGCCAAAGGTGTGGTTAGCAGGTGTCTTTTACTTCAAGTCCTAATTACAGGATGCTTTGCCGTAAGGCGTGGTCACCTGATGCCTTGAGTACTAAGGAGATGTTTACACTTAATTGTGCTTTGTACTGTGATGTCCTTCAAAGGGGGAGGTCTTTTTGCCCCCCTTGCTTTGGATATTTAAAGGCTGTGAGTGATAAACTTGGGTCTGCAGTACTGACCCAGAACCCTCCTGAAGCTATCCTGTGTTTTGACTTTCTTCATCTAAGTCTATATTTTATAGTTGTCATTACCCAATTCTACACTCCCTCCTTCAGAACCGTTGGACAGGTCAAGCGGGCGGGACTCGACAGTTCTCTAGAGTAACAGAACTTAGAGAATGAATCTCTGTTTATAGAAGGGGGATTTGTTAGAATAAATTACAGGCTGTGTTATAGCTAATTCAACAATGGCTGCCTTCCAGTTCAAAAATCCAGTAGCTGTTCAGTCCATGAGGTTGGATGTATCAGCTAGAATCCTGAAGAAGTAGGCTCTAATGCCAGTGAAGGAATGAACTTGTTAGTGAGGGGAGAGCAAGAGGCAAAGAATAAAGCTTCCTTCTTCCACACCCTTGTTGTAGACCTTCCAGCAGAAGGTGTGGCCCAGATTAAAAATGTCTTTTCCCACCTCAAGATCGGGATTAGACCAGCACTTGGGAGTCAGAGGCAGGCGGATCTCTGTGAGTTCGAGGCCAGTCTGGTCTCCAAAGCGAGTTCCAGGAAAGGCACAAAGCTACACAGAGAAACCCTGTCTCGAAAACAACAACAACAACAACAAAAAAATCTGTACAAGAAAAAAAACACCTTTAAAAAAGGATTTTAGTTGGATAGTGGTGGTGCATGCCTTTAATCTCAGCACTTGGGAAGCAGAGGCAGGCAGATCTCTGTGAGTCTGAGGCCAGTCTGGTCTACAGAGAAAGTTCCAGGACAGCCAAGGCTACACAGAGAAACCCTGTCTTGAAAAACCAAAACCAACACAAACAAAACAAACAAGAAAGAAACAAACAAACAAAGGAAGAAACAAAGAAAGAATTTTAAGGGCTGGAGAGATGGCTCAGGAGGTGAGCACTTGATGCACTTCTGAAGGACCTGAGTTTGGTTCCCAGCACCCACATCAGGCCGCTCATCACCGTCTCTAACTCCAATCCTCTTCTGGCTTCTGCAGGCAAACACATGTACACAAACCCACACACAGACATACACATATTCGCAAAATTAAGAAAAATCTTACAGAGAAAGAAAAAGAAATGACTCCCCTCCTCCCATCCCGTTCCCTTAATAATGCCATAAGCACGTTTCAGGGCCGTTGAAATGAGCTATCGGCTCAGCTACCAAATGTTGAAAGATAGTCTAGTGAAAGTGCAGTCCTGAGCCAGGCGAGGTGGCAGAGGCCTTTGAACCCAGCACTGAGTCAGAGTATCTCCGAGTTCAAGGCCAGCCTGGTCTACAGAGTGAATTCCAGGATAGTCAGGGATACAGAAACGCTGTCTCATAACACAAACAAACACATAAAAAAAAACCAAAACAAAAAAAGTCTGGCCTCACCTTTCTTCAAAACGTGCCCCTACCTACCACCATCGCCATGGCCAGGGACAGAAATCTTTACCCGAGTCTGCTTTTTTGGGCAGCTGTGAGTAATTAAGTGGGTGATTTAGTCATAAGCGCTCTCCGCTGGAAACAGGCAAGCTGAACCAGAAACACAAGCTTTGTCTTGTTTCTAGTACATTTGTGGCTACATCTAACCTCAGCACGAACTCTGTTCAAGAACTTCAATTTAAGGTCTATGAGATGAAGTCTGTGGGTCCGTGTGCTTGCTGCCAAGCCTGAGTGCCCAGTCCCAGGACCAACATGGTAGGAGAAAACCATCACCTACAAGTTATCCTGTGACTTCCACACCTGTACCATGGCGTGTGCACCACACACACACACACACACACACACAAAAATTAATAAATTAGTTACTTTTTTTTTTAAAGTTTTTTTTGAGACAGAGTGTGTTAGCCCTGGCTGTCCTGGAACTCGCTCTGTAGACCAGGCTGGCCTTGAACTTACAGATCCACCTTGTTGTTTTTTAGCGGCGCTCTTACCCTGCAAGGAAAAGCCATGAAACACAACAGAATCCACTAACAAGAGTTTTATTAAGATGAGGAGAGAAGGATAGACCTGATCAGGCCTGCTGAAAGGACACGTGTGAAGGGGCCGGGGAACATGGGGGCTGGCTTTTAAAGGACAAGCCGCACCTGCGCACACAGGCCCATGTGCATATTCCACGCATGCACATAAATCATGTGGTTGCTCTGCTCTCTTTACAACCACGCAACCACGGGGTCATGGGTCACTCAGGACATATGACCAGGAAATGACTAGGCGGAAATGACTAAGTGTCCCGCAGGGCATGTGCTACCGTGGGGGCGTGGTGGGAATTCCTATCACACCTGCCTCTGAGTGCTGGGATTAAAGGTGTGTGCCACCACCGCCTGGTTTAAATTTTTTTCTTAACAAAAAAAGAATTCAAGCTTTGCTCGAAGGGACTTTCAGCTTAAGGATAATGGTGATGTTGGTCCTTGCTGGGAAGCGCTGAAATCAGGCTCGGCGTACTGCAGCAGTGGGACCTAGGAGCAGTGACAATATTTGTCCCCTTCTCCTCCAGATCCTGGCTGTAGTCAGAGTACATTGCACTGCCGGGCGATTGGGGGTGGGGAGGGGGACGGGGTGGGGGTCGGGAAGGGGGACAGGGAGGGGGCCGGGGTGGGGGACAGGAAGGGGGATGGGGTGGGGGACAGGGACTGGGAGGGGGTGGCGGACGGGGAGGGGGTGGGGGACGGGAAGGGGCCGGGGTGGGGGCCGGGAAGGGAGACGGGGTGGGGGACAGGAAGGGGGCCGGGGTGGGGGACAGGAAGGGGGATGGGGTGGGGGACAGGGACTGGGAGGGGGTGGGGGCCGGGGAGGGGGACGGGGTGGGGGCCGGGGTGGGGGCCGGGGAGGGGGCCCGGGGTGGGGGTC
Organism: Peromyscus eremicus; assembly: GCF_949786415.1. Taxonomy (NCBI): domain Eukaryota; kingdom Metazoa; phylum Chordata; class Mammalia; order Rodentia; family Cricetidae; genus Peromyscus; species Peromyscus eremicus. Next base: position 11,259,165 of record NC_081426.1, on the reverse strand, counting down.
GGGAGCGGGCTAAGAGAACAAAGTAAGAAAGTTTAACACCAGGCACTATTTCTTTTGTGTTCTGTTGGATTCTGGGTCCTAAGGCCTCGACCTTGCTAGATGAAACAAAAACAAAGCAAAATAAAAAAACCTAACCACAGAACTACAGCCCTAGCCCCTGGTTTTTTGTTTATCTTGAGACAGCCTGGAACTTTTTATACAGCTCAGGCTAGCCTTGAACTTGTGATCGTCCTGCTTCAGACTCCTGTGTGGCGTCACAGGCTTGGGCCACTATGCCTGGCTGCTCTCAGCTAGTCTTCACACTAATTCCTAAGTCATGCATCACATGGAAAGATACAAGAATATTTTTTGAGGACTACATTGGAAAAAACAAATCATAGATTTAATTTTTTTTTTGTTCCTTTTTTTTGAGACAGGGTCTCATGTAGTCCAGGCTGGCTTCAAATTTGCCATGTGCCAGGATTTTCTTGAACTCATGATCTGTCTTCTTAGTGCTGGGTTGCACTCCTGTGCTACCACACCCAGCCTTAAATGTGTTTTGTACTGTTCATCCTGGGCTGGAGATTGAACCTAGGGTCTTATGTATACTTAGGCAAGTGCTATATCCCCAGCTCTAAACAAAACAAAAATAAACAAACAAAAAATCACTTCATCCTATTTTATATTTTAAAATAGCTTTTTAAAAAGTTGACTTCGCCGGGCGGTGGTGGCGCACGCCTTTAATCCCAGCACTAGGGAGGCAGAGCCAGGCGGATCTCTGTGAGTTCGAGGCCAGCCTGGACTACCAAGTGAGTCCCAGGAAAGGCGCAAAGCTACACAGAGAAACCCTGTCTCAAAAAACCAAAAAAAAAAAAAAAAAAAAAAAAAAAAGCTGACTTCTTGCGAATGGGCTTGCTGCTGCACTTGCCTTTATGAGTTAGTTGTATTATGTCAGCTTTTCCTGGGGAAACAAGAATAAACACCTATTCACTCCAGAGAGAACTAAGAAAGGATCCCACTCATGCCAAGCCGGTTGGACACCATGAGTTCCCTGCGGCTACTCATGGGAGCAGGAGTGAGTCCAAAGCAACCACATCACCAGGAAGCCCACCCTGGCATGGATGACAGCTCACGAAAGCTGTCCCCCTGGAGGTTCCCACACAGCCTGCAGCCAGCGCCACCCGGAGGCTGTCTTCTGCTTTCCATGGTTCTGCTTTCCATGGGTCTTTGGAAGCCTGGGACTCTCTGGGCTAGAGACTGAAGGTTTGTTAGCACCTCCCTCTCCGCCCAGGAAAGAGTGTGCTCATTGGAGGAAATAGCTACACAATGTGTATTTATGTTTCTTTCTCATCAACTGTACAGAGAAAGTTGGAAGTCCAAACAGCCTCCAACTGTAGATGTAACCAACCGTCTTATTAAATAAGAAACACAGAACCAATGCAAAGAAGAAAGCCAAGAGATCAGAGCTAAGAGCCTTACCCGCCTGCTGCAGCTAGCCTCTTAAGCCAAGAGACCTCTCCGAAAAAGAGAGCTACTTCCTGTCTGTTTGTCTTTATATAGACTTTTTGTTCTGCCTTCTCATTGGTTGTAAACCCAACCACGTGACTGCCTCGTCACATCCTGTCTGTACAGACCTCCAGACACACATTGGAGCGTGTGTCTCCAATGCTGGCTGTATCCTTGACCACACAGAGATCTACCTAGCTCTGCCTACCAAGTGCTGGGATTAAAGACATGCACCAGGAACGCCCAGCTCTGCTATGGCTTGCTATTAGCTCTGACCCCCGGGCAACTTTATTTATTAACATACAATTAAAATTACATTTCATTACAAATAAAATACCACCATATCCAACTTATCTTCCAATCTCGTCTAAATATGAAGGATAAAATGCTGAAAGAAAATATGCAACTGGGTGGTGGTGGCAGCGGTGAATGATGTTAATCCCAGCACTTGGGAGGCAGAGGCAGAGGCAGGTGGAGCACTGTGAGTTCAAGGCTGGCCTGGACTACAGAGTGAGTTCCAGGACAGCCAGAGCTGTTACACAGAGAAACCCTGTCTCAAAAGAGAGAGGGGGGAGGGAGAGAGAGAGAGAGAGAGAGAGAGAGAGAGAGAGAGAGAGAGAGAATATGCATAATTGTGAAGACAGGGAGATTCTACTCAAGACAGAAAACCCAAACAAGTTGTGAAGTATAAAGTATGAAAAATATTTTTTATTCTCTCTCTCTCTCTCTCTCTCTCTCTCTCTCTCTCTCTCTCTCTCTCTAAGTGAAAATCACCATGAAAGCCAAACACAGTGGAACACACCTGTGATTTTAGCACTTTGGAGACATGGGCAGGAGGATCAGAAGTCCCGGGCCAGCATGGGTCATGCAAGACTCTGTCTCAAAAACCAACCAACCAACCAACCAACCAACCAACCAATCGAACAAACAAACAGAGCATAGTAGCTGAGGGGACTAGGTGGTGAACAGGGGAGGGCAGTTAACGGGACGACAGGGATGCGAAGGCAAAAGGAGCTTCGAGCTTAATTTAATGCTCCATTTCTTTCTTTAAAACGGAGGGGGTAGGGCTGGAGAGATGGTTTAGTGTTAAGAGACTTCTTTTCTAGAGGACCCAGGTTCAGTTCCTAACACCCACATGGTTACTCACAGCAATTCGTGACTCTAGTTCCAGGGGATCTGATGCCTTCTTCTGACCTCCAAGGGTACCGGGTATGCACATAGTTCACAGACATACAGGGCAAGCGAAGCACCAGACATATATGTGGTGGTTTGAAATAAAAATGGCCCCATAGGCTCATATGGTTGACTGCTTAGTCATCAGAGAGTGGCACTACTTGGGAGGTATTAGGAGGTGTGGCTTTGTTGGAGGAAGTGTGTCACTAGGGGGTGGGCTTTGAGGTTTCAAAAAGCCCAGGACAGTCCCAGTGTTTCTCTCTTCCTGCTGCCTTTGGATCTGGATGTAGAACCCTCAGCTACTTCTCCAGACCACGTCTTCCTATGTGTGGTCATGCTCTCTGCCATGATGATAATGGACTAAACCTCTGAAATTGTAAGCCAGCCCCAATTAAATGCTTTCTTTTGTAAGAGTTTCAGTGGTCATGGTGTCTCTTCACAGCAATAGAACACTGACTAAGACAGAAGTTGGTACCAGGAGTGGGATTTTGCTGTGACAGGCCTGACCATGCTGCTTGTTGGCAGAATGTGGACTTTGGGACTTTGGACTAGAAAAGCAGTTGAACACTTTAAGTGGTGGCTTAATGGGCCACACTAGTAGGAGCATGGAAGACAGTGGTGCTGAGAGCAATGTAGATTATGATAGCTTGGCTCAAAAGATTTCAGAGGGGAAGAATATTAGTAAGTGGCCTAGAGACAGTCCTTGTAATATTTTGGCAAAGAATGTGGCTGCTTTCTGCCCTCATCTAAAAAAATCTACCTGAGGCTAAATTGAAGAGCTTTGGTTTAGTGGCATTGGCAGAGGAGATTGTGTCATGTGATTACGAGTAATCGCTCTTTTTTTTTTTTCAAAACTTATTTATTTATTTATTATGTATACAGTGCTCTGTCTACATGGCCAGAAGAGGGCACCAGATTTCATTACAGATGGTTGTGAACCACCATGTGGTTGCTGGGAATTGAACTCAGAACCTCTGGAAGAACAGCCAGTGCTCTTAACCTCTGAGCCATCTCTCCAGCCCCGAGAAATCACTCTTACGTAGATTGAAAATGAAAGGGAGCAAGCTGAGCAAGGAAAAGTACAAAATGTACAGTTTAAAGAGAAAAGGGGCCAGGCGGTGGTGGCACATGCCTTTAATCCCAACACTCTGGAGGCAGAGGCAGGTGGATCTCTGTGAGTTCGAGGCCAGCCTGGTCTGCAGAGCTAGTCCAGGACAGGCTCCAAAGCTACAGAGAAATCCTGTCTCGAAAAACCAAAGAGAGAGAGAGAGAGAGAGAGAGAGAGAGAGAGAGAGAGAGAGAGAGAGAGAAGGGGCACCAGGAAGTGTAATAGAGCTAAGTCCAGTGCTTAATGAGATTAAAAAGTTTAAAGAAAAACCTGATGCTAAATGGAACAAAGGGAGTGGTGACCTCAGAGCAAGACCCCAAACCCAGCCAAGCTTCCAAACTGTAAAAAGAAATTAAATAAAGCTTAGGAAGTGAATGAAACCATCATAAACAGAAAGCTAGTGAAAACTTACTTGAATGAGGGCTCCATGTTCAGCTCCAGTAAGCAGAAGAACCCGGCAGCTTCAGCCACGTGGTTCTGACTAGAGTCAAGGACACAGGAAAGGGGTTGTAGAATCTCCCTCTGTAGCTGAGGACAGCTGTTGAGGCCAGGTGTGTGTCAAGGCCTAGAGAGGCCATTGTGTGAACCTGTGACGTTGAAGCCTGGATTGTGTTGGAGATCCCAAGATGTTGGAGATTCCACAGTGGTAGGATACTTGCCAAGGAGAGCTGCTAACAGGGAGTGAAACCAGCCCAGTAGAGAAAAGTGTGCTGCAGTCAACAAAGCTAAAAGGAGTTGAAGATTCGAAGAGCATTTTGACATCAGACATGGAGATGCAGAGTTTAGAGTTTGCCCAGCTGGTCTTTGGTCTTGCTTTAGTCCAGTATTTGGAATGGTAATGCATATTCTGTGCCATTGTATGTTAGAAGTATGTGGTCTGCTTTTCTCTCTCTCTCTCTCTCTCTCTCTCTCTCTCTCTCTCTCTCTCTTTTTATTGAACAGTACAGAGAACATCCCATGGGGAAGGAAAGAATAAGGGACACTTTACAGAAATCTTTAATAGAGGTTTACAAGGGATTGTCAGTAATCCAGCTGGCCCAGGTAACAAAAATATTACAAATATTATTGTTTGTCAAGCAATGTCCATATATTGATTTCAACATTCATGGTGCATATTCCTACATTTGTTCTTTCCAGCAAATGATTATCATAACCAATATGTAAACATCCATGCATTATTTGTGGGTCAGGGGCATAGACCAGTACATAATTTGAGATTTCAGTTATGCATTAGCTTAGGTTGTAAAAATTGACATGGAAATACAAGCCAACTGAGGCTGAACTTCTATTTTTCTCTTAAAGACAGTTTAAACAGACAGGCTAAGTACACAGTAGGATAGCAGGCTTTTTATTTATTTTTTTTCTATCATCAGGTTAATACAGTATAAATTCTTATCCTAATAGTGAAATGTTTCACTGATGCTTGCCCAGTGATTGAGTAAAACCAAAACTTATTATGACCCACAGTCATCCTAGGGTTCCCTAGCCTCCCTGGATCTGTGGGTTGCAGTCTGATTGTTCTTTGCTTTATTTCTAGTATCCACTTATGAGTGAGTACATACCATATTTGTCCTTCTGGGTCTGGGTTACCTCACTCAGGATGATATTTTCTAGTTCCATCCGTTTACCTGCAAATTTCATGCTGTCATTGTTTTTCTCTGCTGAGTAGCACTCCACTGTGTATATGTACCATATTTTCTTAATTCATTCTTTAGTTGACGGGAATCTAGGTTGTTTCCAGTTTCTGGCTATTACGAATAATGCTGCTATGAACATAGTTGAGCATGTATCTTTGTAGTATGATTGAGCATTCCTTGGGTATATGCCCAAGAGTGGTATGGCTGGGTCTTGTGGTAGATTTCCAATTTTCTGAGAAACCACCATACTGATTTCCACAGTGGTTGTACAAGTTTGCACTCCCACCAACAGTGGAGGAGTGTTCCCCTTGCTCCACATCCTCTCCAACATAGACTGTCATTAGAGTTTTTGATCATAGCCATTCTGACAGGTGTAAGGTGGTATCTCAGAGTCATTTTGATTTGCATTTCTCTAACGACTAAGGATGTTGGGTATTTCCTGAAATGTCTTTCAGCCATTTGAGATTCTTCTTTTGAGAATTCTCTGTTTAGCTCTTTAGCCCATTTTTTAAATTGGATTGTTCAGTATTTTGATGTCTAGTTACTTGAGTTCTTTATATACTTTGGAGATCAGTCCTCTGTCATATGTGGGGTTGGTGAAGGTCTTTTCCCATTCCATAGGCTGGGTTTTTTTTTTTTCTTATTGACCATGTCTTTTGCCCTACAAAAGTTTCTCAGTTTCAAGAGGTCCCATTTATTAATTGTTGCTCTCAGTGTCTATGCCACTGGTGTTATATTTAGGAAGTGATCTCCTGTGTCAATGTGTTCAAGAGTACTTCCTACTTTCTCTTCTATCAAGTTCAGTGTAACAGGATTTATGTTGAGGTCTTTGATCCACTTGGACTTGAGTTTTGTGCATGGTGACAGATATGGATCTATTTGCAATCTTCTACATGTTGACATCCAGTTATTTCAGCACCATTTGTTGAAGATACTTTCTTTTTTCCATTGTATAGTTTTGGCTTCTTTGTCAAAAATTAGGTGTTCATATGTGTATGGATTAATGTCAGGGTCTTCAATTCGATTCTATTGGTCCGTATGTCGGTTTTTATGCCAGTACCAGGCTATTTTTATTACTATAGCTCTATAGTAGAGCTTGATGTCAGGGATGGTGATGCCTCCACAGGTTGCTTTATTATACAGGATTCTTTTAGCTATCCTGGGTTTTTTGTTTTTCCATACAAAGTTGAGTATTGTTTTTTTCCAGGTCTGTGAAGAATTGTGTTGGGATTTTGATGGGGATTGCATTGAATCTGTAGATTGCTTTTGGTAAGGTTGCCATTTTTACTATGTTAATCTTGCCTATCCATGAGCATGGGATGCTTTTTGCTTTTGACTTTACAAAGGTTACAGTTAAGAGATTGCCTTGAGTCTCAGAAGGAACTTTGAACTTTGGACTTCTAAACAGTTTTGAGTGAGACTGTGATGTAGCTTGAGTTTTCCTGCCTGGTCCACAGTCAGGACAAATCTCTCTTACCTGCCAGTCCCACAGCTGCTCAAACCCGACCAAGTAAACACAGAGACTTATATTGGTTACAAACTGTATGGCCGTGGCAGGCTTCTTGCTAACTGTTCTTACAGCTTAAATTAATCCATTTCTATTAATCTATTCCTTGCCACATGGCTCGTGGCTTACCAGGATCTTCACAGGCTGTTTCTCATCGTGGAGGCTGGCAGTGTCTCTCTGACTCAGCCTTCCACTTCCCAGCTTTATTCTCCTCCTTGTCCTGCCTAGACTTCCTGCCTAGCCAATGGCCAATCAGTGTTCTATTTATTGACTAATCAGCAACGCATTTGCCATACAGAACATCCCACAGCACTGTGATAGACTATGGGGACTTTGAAGTTGGATTAAATGCATTTTTTTTTGCATTATTATGTGGCTACAAGCCTATGGGGGCCATGGAATGTAATGTGGTGGTTTGAATAAGAATGGCCCCCATAGGCTCATATGTTTGAATATTTAGTCATCAGGGAGTGGCAGTACTTTGGAGAGATTAGGGGGTGTTTCCAGTTCCACCTAGGGTATGATTGCCAAGTCACAGGGTATGTATATGTTCTTGTAATGAACAAATACCCTAAACCTGTTAATCCAGAGAAATCAGAAACTCTTCAGTGATAGATTGAGATGCTCAGTCAGGAAATGCTGCCCAGGTTGATGGGGAAAGACCAGGAGGGTGGAGCCCATGCCATTCCCAGCATAGCACATGTCTTTGCAAGGATTCTCCTGAAGTGGATGTGTGGGTTTTTACAAGTCACAGGCATTTCCCATCTACGCTGTAAGCTTTGCTACCAGGGAAGAGCTTGAGAAAAAGGAACCGTCTCCATCGCAACCCCAACAAGGTGGCCTCACCAGAAGGCTAAAACCTACTCTGGGAAAGAACAGCACATATCACAGAGTTAGTCCTTATTCCAGCAGTCATCCAGAATAAGCACGTGCCTGTCAATACAGCACCTAAAGCTAGCCAGCTCCTGGGCCAGGTCCTCTTCTGGCTGGGTACCTCTGTTTCAGAGGAAGCATTAGGTTGAGGAGAGTGAGTACCTTCTGAGTCCACATGTTTTCTGTATGTTTTTGTGTGTGCGTGCATGCTCAAATGTATGTAGGCATATGTGGACATGTATAGAAGCCCACGGTTGACATCGGGTGTCTTCCTCAAAACCTTTCCACCTCATTTATTGAGGAAGAGTCTCTCATTGAACTTGGGGCTTGCTGTTTTGGCTAGTCTGGTTAGCCAACTTGATCTTAGGGCTTCCTGTCTCAGGTGCCCCTTGCCAAGATTAAAGGCAGGCTGCCACACCCACCACGTTTGTGGGTTTTGGAGATCCCGACTCTGCTGCTCACGCTTTACACACTGGGTCATGTCCTGAGTCAACTTTTTTATTTTATTTTATTCATTTATTTGGTGCTCCAGACTGAAGGCAGCCCTTGTACCGGCTAACAAAATGTTATGCCTTTGGGCTATATCCTCTGCCTGCTTTTCTGAGACAGGGCTGCAGCCTTGAGCTTTTGATTTTCCTACCTCAGTCTCCTAGAATCTGGATGACAGGCCTGAGGCGTCAAGTCTAGCTCGACACTGACGTGGTCTCCCTCTCCATCCTCTTCTGTTTTCAGAGTCACCCTCTCTGCCTTCTGCTCCCAGGTTCGTGAAAGGATGAATGGCACTGGTTGGTCGTCGGAAGAGTCACGGCAGAACCCAGTATTAGTTTTTAGAGCTTTAATGGAGGGAAAGGGGGCGGAAGGAGCGGGCCTGGCGGGGGAGGGGAGCAGAGAGCAGAGCAGAGAGGAAACAGAAAAGGGAGGGTGGGGGTCCGCGTCCAGCTTTTTAAGGCTGATACGTAGTCGCCCTCTGATGACGTAAGACGTTAAGCCCAGAAGAGTGAGAGCAGGATCCTAACCCTTCTCCCAGCTGCTTCTCTCACCGTCTATTGCCACACCTTCCTCCCAACTGTGAGGATAATTTTCCACCTCCATGCACGGAGGTAAATCCCTCTAACCCTAGTACTTGGGGGGCTGAGGCCAGAGGATTACAAGCTTGAGTCCAGCCTGAGCCACACAGTGAGCTGCATAGTCTCCAAAAGTCAAAGCAAGTAAATCAAAACAAATGAAACACAGCCATGCCAAGCAGTTGGCTTCTTCTAGGTTGAGTTTTTCCAGAGTCCAGATGGAGTTAGAGCAGGATTGGAAAAAAGCGAAGAGGTTCCTGGTGAACCTGGGCGGCGGTGGTGTTGGCGGTGGGTGTCCCTGAACAAAACACAACATACGCAGTCTCCCAAGACAGGCAGCAAAAGGAAGTTAGTGTCAAAAGCAGCAGCAACTCTGCAAAGGTTCGTCCCGCCTCTGAGGTCATGCCTCTCTACAGCTTCCTGCTTCTGCACAGGCTGTAGACCCCCCCCCCCTTACATAACTGAGCCCATCTGGCGTCCTTCCAGCAAGATGCATCCCTTGGCAGGCCTCCTGAAATAGAGGAAGCAGCTCACTTTAAAATCAGCCTTCCTTTCCTCCTGTCCTGAGACACTTAGGGTGCACTGTGCTAAGGGAAAACAGTCCTCGGAGTCAGTCCCCATTTTCCCTCTTCTCTCTGCTCCTTTCTTCTCTTTTTATTGTCTTTTCCTGCTCACTTATAAGATCCCTCCCTATTCGCTCAGAATGGAGCTGATCCTGTCCTGGACTTGACATTGGTCGAAAATAAGAAAAATCTGGGGTGGGGCGGAGTAATTTCTAGGGTGTGGGGTTAGTTTTGGTTTTGAACTCTATGTTTGGCTTCAAAGCAAGAAAGGAGATCCCCATGGGGCATGGAGCAAGGTGAAGGGCCAAGCTGACTGTAGGGAAGGCTTACAGACATTCACCATGCTAATTAGGTCTCTTACTGTGTTTTGTTTTCATTTTTCCGGTGAGAGTCTCATTGTGCGCCTGGCTTGCCTCCTGTCTCAGCCTCCCCAGCAATGGGATCATGGGAGCATGCGTAAGAAAGAACAGATTCTCTCCCAGAGCTGCCCCTATGCAGAAGTGGCTAGATTCAGCTTTTCTCAGACTCGAAGCAAAACCACACTCTACGTGAGCCAGACCCCCCTCCCTGGCCTTCTCTGGGGAGATTCTCACCTTTGGGTATCTGGCTGTAGCAAGGTGCCTGTCTGAGTTTGGTTCCACATATGTTTTGCTCTGTATGTTATTTCCTGAGTCATGAAGGGAGGTGTTCCTGTGTTCAGAAAGCTCAAGACTGGATGAGACTGGCTTGACTGCCTAGCAACCTCCAGTTTAAAAATTAATCCCAAACTGGGTATGCTGGAGCATGTCTGTAATCCGGCACTTGGCAGGTTGAGGCAGAAGGATGCGAAGTTCAAAAGTAGCTCAGTCTACCCAGTGAGATTCTTTTTCAACAATTAATCTTCCCGAGTTTGGTCCAAGGACTAGACACAGGGTGAGAACTTTCTCAGAAGCTGTAGATAACCAGTTTAGCTCAGTTAGACCAGAAAGAATATTTTTTTTTTTAATTTATTTATTTATTATGTATACAGTGTTCTGTTTGTATGTGTGTCTGCACACCAGAAGAGGGCACCAGATCTCATTACAGATGGTTGTGAGCCACCATGTGGGAGCTGGGAATTGAACTCGGGACCTCTAGAAGAGCAGTCAGTGCTCTTAACCTCTGAGCCATCTCTCCAGCCCGAATATTTCTTGATGCAGGAAATATTTTTAGTTTTTAATCACAGTTTATTTTGTGTAGGCAGTTACCACCTTTTTAAAAAGAGTCAGCTTTGCAATTGAAAAAAATCAAAATTGCCATTCAACTTTTTGATTTCCTCAATTAGCCTGGGAGCTTAGTGTTGTTTGTGAGTTGTTTGGAAAATGGAATTGATGTTATTCTCCCGCAATTCAGACAGTAATGCTGTGACTCACCCCCCACCCCCCTTCTTTACAGAATTCGTGGCTCTGCTCACTGGGTTAATCATCTCAAACAAAGGGCCCAGGTATGATGATGCCTATCTGTAATCACCGCACTCCAGAGGAGATGGGGAGGCAATGGAGTGGACATAGATCGGTGATAAACTACGTGTCTGCATGGACAGTACTAAAACCCAAAACAGGGATCGAGAGAGAGATAAGTTGTGTGGTCTACACAGCTGGTTCTAGGATGGCCGGGGCCACACAGAGAAATCCTGTCTCAAAAAAAGCAAGAGAGAGAGACAGAGAGACAGAGAGACAGAGAGACAGAGACAGAGAGAGACAGGGAGAGAGGTAAGTTGGTAAGTTGTTGGCCATGCAACCATAAGGACCTGGGTTCGATCCCCAGAACCATATAAAAATATGCCTTTAAAGCCAGGCGGTGGTGGCACATGCCTTTAATCCCAGCACTTGGGAGGCAGAGCCAGGTGGATCTCTGTGAGTTTGAGGCCAGCCTGGTCTACAGAGCGAGATCTAGGACAGCCTCCAAAGCTACACAGAGAAACCCTGTCTCGAAAAACAAAACAAAAAAAAAAACAAAAAAAAAATGCCTTTAATCCCAGGGCTGGGGAAGGGGAGATGGAGACAGGCAGATCTCTGGGGATCACTGGCCAGCCAGTCTAGACAAATCGGTTAGTACTAGGCCAAGTGAGAGACCTTGTCTCAAAAGCAGAAGGTGCACAGCGCACACACACAGCCTATACTCTAAACTAAACAACATACACCCTAAGCACCAGCTGTTCAAGGCAGTCTGTGCTACATAGTAAATTCTAGGCTAACCTAGACTGCAGTATGAGGCTCTGTTGGTTTATTTTACTTTTATTGATTGTTTGTGGATTTTACACCAGGCATTCTGACCCTACTCATCTCCCTGTCTCCTCCTGTCCTACCTCTGCCCTTGCAACCCCCACCTAAACAAAACCAAATTTAAAAGAAAAACCAAAAACCAAACAAATAAACAAAACAAAACAAAAAGAAAAAAAAAAGATGAATCTTGTCATGGAGGCTGTAGTGTGGCCCATTGAGACACATAGTTTACCTTTTACTCCGTTCATCTTTACTTTCCAGTGTTCATTGGCTCCAGGCCTCTGCTTTCTGCTACACCACAGATAATGGGCTCTCATGGGGCTCCTCTTGGATATCCTGTTGTTCTGTATCGTGGAGATCCTGCAGTTTTGGATCTGTAGGTTCGTCCCCTTCACCTGCTCCAACAGTTCACAGCTGAGGTGGATGTTGGGGTGGCCAACTCATGGTCCTGGGTGGTAGCTGGGTTGGTCAGCTTGCTGGCTTTCCCTCATCGTCACTGTCTTGGCTAGCTCACCCATTGAAGCCTACAGCAAGGGTAGGGGCAGTGGTCCTGCTCTCGGGCCCTCAGATCCAGGTTCCCCTCACTCATATCGCCAGGGCCAGCTCTCCTGTTTTGCCCAGGCAAGGTGCAGGGCCCTCTCTCCCAGTTGCTGTAGGGAGCATATGAGTTGGGGGTGGGGGTTCAGCTCTCCTGCTCTCATGTCCTCAGGGCTGGCTCACCTAGGACCCTGACAATAGGGTCTAGCGTGCTGCCCAGAAGGAGTGCAGAGCCTGCTCTCCTGCATGCTGTAGCTAGTGTAGAGCAGGGCTGGTACTCTCAGTGTCATGACCCCAGGGCCAGCTCTCTCTCTCACCAGCCACAAGTAGCAAGGGGTGGAGAGAGGAGGGCGTCTTTCCCTCACCCATGGCAGACAGAGAGGGGTGGGAGACCCTGTTTTAAAAAACAAAGCAGCAAGCCAAGTGTGGTGGCACATGCCTTTAATTCCAGTACTCAGGAGGCAGAAACAGGAGGATCTCTGTGAGTTCAAGGCCAGCCTGGTCAACACGGAGAGTTCTGGACCAGTCAAGGCTACATAGTGAGATCCTGCCTCAGAAACAAACAAAAACTAACAAAAACAAAACAATCAAAGGAGGAAGTCTTCGTTTATAAAATTACCCATGTTTTCTCTTTTCTATTTAAACCCAGGGCCTTGGACACTTAGGCAAGCACTATATGCCAAGCTACTGTCCCAGTTCTTGTGTCCTAGCCTCAAGAACAAAGAAAAAGCTAAATAATCTGTTCTGTAAGTGTGAAGGAGAAACTTTGAAGTCAGAAGGACAATTTGCATAACTACCTTGTATCTGTCTCTTCATATTTTGATCAAGTTAAGCAATCAACACTATCATGTTGGCGTTACTAAACCCGCCCTCTTGGTCCCCCGCCCCACTAATGCTTGCTCCTCTTGTGACTTTAGATTCCATTCAGGAATTTTGGAGTAGTCAAGAATGACTAACAAGGCCCATTGAGATGCTTCAGTGGGTAAAATGCTTGCCACCCACGCTGATGGCCTGAGTTTGATCCTCCAAACTCGAGGTGTAAAGAGAGAGCTGACTCCCGAAAGCTGTTCCCTGCCCTCTGTGATATTCACACACCCACACTCCCAGACACATCACACACACACCTACAAAAATAATAGACAAAGTAAGAGCAAAAGAAGGGCATTCAAGGTGGCTCAGAGGCTAGTGTGATAACTAAAGAAATGCCACTTTGTGTGAGGCAACCATCTCAGTACCTGATAGCCATTTGTCTCTGACTTCAAGTTCCTGGAAGATAAATTCCCAGAAACCCTGACTCTTCGACTCCCGCCCAGAAATGTGCGGCTGTGACCACGGCTTGCTATGCTATGACTAACTGCTGATTTTGGCTTCTGTAACTTGCTTATGCAGACATTCAAGGACTATGTTGAGGTCACCTTGCCCATCTAATCTTGGCAGAGCAGATTGTGGGTTTTGCCTTTAAAAGCCTTTTCTTCACCTGCCTCTGAGTGACAGATCTCTCACTCAGGTTAGAGACTGTGAGCCTGCTAGCAGCTTTAATAAATATGGCTAATTTTAATCTGAATTGAGTCTGAGGAGTTTTTCCCAGTGGTCTTGAACTCCGTAATAATTAAGAGTGCTTGCTGCTCTTACAGAGGATATAGATTTGGTTTCCAGCATGTACATGGTGTCTCACAACCACCTGTAACTCTACTTCCAAGGGATCTTCTGGCTTTAGTGGGCACTAGCCATGCACATGGTGAATGTACATACATCAGGCAAAGTACTCATGTTAGGGTTTGGAGGCAGAAAGAAGAGTACCTTGGCAGATTGGTCCATCAGGAGGGTAGGGAATGCTGCAAAAATCACCCCACCCAAAAGATCTCTTGCAAGATATTTATGGGGTGGGGGCAGGCCTGTCCTGGAACCAGGACAAGGGTGACAAAGACAGACAGAGAAACAGAGAGAGACAGAATGTCAGAGAGGAGAAGGCGGGGACCTTTTAAAGGGGTATAGCAAATGTGCATAGGCAGACTATGAGATTCCTGGTGACAGTGGAAATGTGTCCCATTTGGTGGTGGTGATAATGTGTCTATTGGTGCTGCGTCTCTGAAGGCTGCTGGGGGGAGCACATAGTCTCTAACAACTCCTATGCATAAAATAAAAATATATGAAAAGTAATAAATGAATAAATAAAAGAAGACAGGTCAGGAGACACGGTTTGGAAGTTTTGAGTATATGGATAATATTAATTTATTTTAATTAATTTTTTTTTTTGAGACAGGGTTTCTCTGTGTAGCTTTGCTCCTTTCCTGGATCTCGCTCTGTAGACCAGGCTGGCCTCGAACTCACAAAGATCTGCCTGGCTCTGCCTCCCGAGTGCTGGGATTAAAGGTGTGCGCCACTACCGCCCGGCTATTTTTTTTTTTTAAAGTCATTGCTCTGCATGGAGCTACACGGTCTTACTCAGTTACCTAGGCTGCTGTTGAAGCTCAGACAAACTTTGAATTTACAGTCTTCCTGCCTCAGCTTCCTGAGCAGTTGGGATTACAAGCTGTGTCACAGACCTGGCTCCTGTTTCTATTCTTACGGTCAGATCCCAAAGAAACCCTGGGATGATAGCTAACTGTGGTGCCTCTCGGCATCCATCTCAGCCCAAGGGCTTCGATTCCCCTCCCCCAGCTTTTGATTGCTCTATACACCTGCCGTTCGGGGCTCCCGTTCTCTGGGCTCCCATTCTCTGGGCTCCCATTCTCTGGGCTCCTCTCCTGGAGTGTGGCAGTGATCTCTCCTCCCCACCGGTCTTCCTGTGTTTCCTTTCTGTGTTGTGCCCTTCTGTTTATTCTCAGTAAAGAAGCAAGAGAGACTCTTAATGTGTAAAATGAAATGGGGTGCCAGCTCCCGGGACGCAGAGGCAGGCGGATCTCTGTGAGTCGACGCCAGCTTGGTCTACAGAGTGAGTTCCTACAGCCAGGGCTACGTAGAGAAACCCTGTCTCAAAAACACAAAACAACAACAACAACAACAATAAAAAAAAAAGGTAAAATAAATTCCTTCTCTGTCCCAAAACAAGGCTGTCAAGTTAGAGGGAAAAGAAGAAGAAACCCTTCTACAGCCACTCCCCCCCACTCCCCCCACTCCCCCCACTCCCCCCACTCCTCTCACTCCTCTCACTCCCCCCACTCCCCCCACTCTCCTCACTCCCCCCCTCCATTCCTCCTCCTACCCGCCCCCTCCACACTCTGTCCCAATCCCTCTTCCTTTCCGGCCTGGCGCTCTGTGCCATTCACTCTGGCCCCTCTGTATTTCTGGAATCAGCAAAGCTGTTCCTGTTTTCTTGGGACTCGGTACCAGTTGCTACCCCTTCCTGGAATGCTCTTCTCACAAACATTTGCTTTTTTTTTTAAGATACTGTCCAGCTTGGTATGTAGCCAGAGAAGACCGTGAATTCCTCATCCTCCCGCACCACCTCGGGGGTGCTGGTATGACAGCCGTGTGTCTTCATGTATACCTAAATATTCATATATTTTTTCAAATCTCCTCTCAGTCTCTTTCCAGAATTTTAAAAAATTAATTAACTTATTTTAAAATTTTTAGGCTTATTTTTTTCCTATTATGTGTATGAGTGTTCTGCCTGCATGTACATACGGGCACCTCATGGGTGCCCGGTGCTCATGGCAGTTGGAAGAGGGTGCCAGATCATTTAGAACTGGAGTCACAGATGGCTGTGAGCCACCATGGTGGTGTTGGGAATTGAACCTGGGTCCTCTGCGAGAGCCAGCAGGTTCTCTAACCTGCAGAGCCAGCTCTCTGGCCCCTAATTATTTGTTTTTGAGATGGGGGTCTTGCTGTGTTGCTTCGGCCGGTCTCAAATGACTATACTCAAGTGATCTTCCCGCCTTCAGCCGAGGCATCAGAATGTGTCGGAGTGCCTGGCTTCAAGTTCCTTCACAATGAAGCCTGCCCTAGAGACTGCAGCCTTCTTCACGGGTCTGCTCCCCCTAACCTCCCCTTTCTTCCCACTGTTCCTGCCACCTTCTAACACAGGACCTAACTTCCTTCACATGAGTTCATATCTGTCTTCCTTCCTTGAGCATCAGCAAAGACGATGGGATGCTCTACTTCCTGTTACGTGCTCTGTGCTTGCCTGTGTGCCTCGCTGGGGCAGTAAATATTTGTGGAATGAATTGAATGGTGACACTAGTTCCACACAACCCCCCCCCCCATCTTTTTGTTGCAGTACTGAGGATTGAATGTACAACCTCACACACCAAGCAAGTGCTCTATCCCTGAACTATGCCCTCAGCATGGTTATTTTTTTTTTTAATTACTGACTTATTTAGTACATGCCAGTGAGCATGTGGGATGTTAGCAACAGAACTGACTGCTTGTAGCATGAATCTTAGAGAGTCTTATTAATAAACTCAAACCCGAGGCCAGTTATTGGGGTCAATGCTGGTAGATCAGAGAGACAGAACAAGCCACAGCTATCTCACCTTGCCAGTTCCTCAGCTGGTCCTGTTTCCTCAGACTGGAAGCCTCTGAGTCCTCATCCAGAATGAATCTCAGCTGAACTGCTGCTAGAAGACTGAAAGCTTAACCAGCCAAATGCTTATAACCAGCTAAATGCTTAACCAGCCAAATGCTTCTAGTTTCTGGTCCTCATGCCTTATATATCTTTCTGCTTTCTGCCTCACTCCCTGGGATTAAAGACTCACTTTCTGGGATTAAAGGTGAGTCACCATGCTTGGCTGTATTCTTGAACACATGGATTTCTGCCTCTGGAATGCCAGGATTAAAGGCGTGTGCTACCACTGCCTAACTTCTATGTTTAATATTGTGGTTGTTCTGTCTCTGACCCCAGATAAGTTTATTAGGGTTCACAATATTTTGGGGAACACAATACCACCACAACTGCTTACTTATTTTGAGACAAGATTTTATAAAGTTGCCCAGGCTGGCTTTGAACTTACTTGGTAGCCAAGATGAAAAGAACTTGCTATCCTCCTGCCTCAACCTCCTAAGTAGCTGACATTCCAGGCTTCCAAACCAGGTCTGACTGAATGGTGTTTCTTTAGCAAAATAATCTACAATGTGAACCTTTTTTTTTTTTTTTTTGGTTTTTCGAGACAGGGTTTCTCTGTGTAGCTTTGCGCCTTTCCTGGAACTCACTTGGTAGCCTAGGCTGGCCTCAAACTCACAGAGATCCGCCTGGCTCTGCCTCCCGAGTGCTGGGATTAAAGGCGTGCGCCACCACCGCCTGGCTGATCTTGAATTCTTAATCCCCCTGCCTCTACTTCCTGAATGATGAGTTTCCAAGGGTATACTACCTTGCCTGGTTTAAGCAGTGCTGGGGAAGTGTAGCTACCACCCATTCACCATGTCTGAGCCAGGGGCTGAGGATTAAAACAGAGACAAGACAGCGGGTCATTCCTCTCAGTAGAATGCCCAGCAGGGAATTAGCATAGGGAGGACGGAGGACATCTGATCAAGGTCAGCAAGCAAGGCAACAGCTACCCAAAGAATGGAGGTCAGGGCCGAACAGGGAAGAAATTCAGGATTTATGCATGTTGGGCAAGTTCTCTACCAGCTGACCCGTAGCCCGGTCCTATAGTGTGATTGTGACAGACCATAAACTGAACTTAATTTTTAAAAAAAATTTTGAGGCAGGTCTCATTATGCAGCCTTGATTGGCTTAGTTAGAAATTGTTACACATAGCCGGGCATGGTGATGCAGGCCTTTAATCCCAGCACACGGGAGGCAGAGGCAGGTGGATCTTTGTGAGTTCTAGGACAGCCTGGTCTACAGAGTGTATTCCAAGACAGTCAGAGCTACATAGTGAGACCCTGTATGGGAAAAACAAACAAACAAACAAACGAAACAAAACAAAAAATTAAAAAGAAAGAAATTGTTACATAGACCACACTGGCCTTGAATTTCTAGGCATCCTCCTGCCTCTGAATGCCTCTTCCTGAGTATGAGACACAGGCACATGACACCTTGCCGGGCTCCAAAACTCTTTTTAAATGTGAAGTCCATGGTGGCTTGCTGCTGGGGGATGTCTTTCTGTACACTGTGAATATATGTTTTTCCTGTTGGTTAATGAATAACCTGCTTTGGCCTATGGCAAGGCAGCTTAGAGGCAGATGGGAAATGCAAGGAGAGAGACAGGAAAGAGAAAGGCGGAGTCTGGAGAGACGCCAGCCTGCCGGTCAAGGAGCAACATGCCAGCAGACTGGTGATGCCACAGCCATAGATAATAGAAATGGGTTGATTTAAGATGATAGAGCTGGCTAGGAAGAAAGTTAAGCCATGGGCCATACAGTTTGTAATTAATAAAAGCCTCTGAGTAATTATTTCATAAGTGGCTGTGAGACCGAGGGGCTGGGTGGGACTGGAGAAACTTTCAACTGCAGTCTGCTACGCGCTTCAAGCGATGTTTGCTAATTTTAGGTGTGTAATGTGCCAGTGTGGAAACTGCCTGCTGTGTCTGTCCAACGTGACAGCCTGTGCCATAGATTCGACGTTTTAGCACATAGAAAACCCAGAGCTGTCCTCCCTCACTCCAGGTTTTGATTTCTTACTGAGCAGCACTGGACTGTGGAGAGCCTCTTCTGTGAATGATTGCACTGTGCTTTTCTCTCTCCACTTCGTATGTTGCAACTCTCAGACTTCGTATCAATTCTGCTGCTTCGGTGATTTCACTTACCACTTCCTCAGCGGGAAAGAATATGACAAAGTTTATGAGAATCAGCGTGGGTTAACGTTAATCATCTCCTTTTCAACTGTCCGGTGGTGGGGGTCAGGGCCACCATTTGTGAGAGTTGCTCACACTTCAGTGTATAACCCCACACTGATTTGCATATGGGCAGTGCTCATTGGGAGGGAGATATGCTGGATGACCCTGGGGGACCTGGAGGGAGGGAGTGGGAGGCAGTTTTAACCAATATACTTTGTATACAAGTTTGAAATTTTCGAAGAATTTTTTTTTTTAGGTCTAATCCAGCCAGGTATGGTGGTGTGTGCCTATAATCCCAGCACTTGGGAAGTGAGGGTATTCTTGGAAACTCTGGGGAGCCCTACATTAGGAACCAGGTTACCAGAGGAAAATGGGGCTCGTAATTTTGAATTATTAATCTCCTTAATCAAATAATTTAAAAACTGACTGAAGAGAAAGCTTAAAAGCAGTTTTATTACAATTTAAGAGAAAAGAGCACAGGCAGGCTCGAGGCAACAAGACAAAAGGAGAGCTGTAGAGAGGATGCCAGACATCCACGCCTGGCCTCTCTGTGCTCACTCACAGACTTGCACACTCACGTGCATACACACACACACACACACACACACACACACACACACACACACTTGCTCTGGTAGAGGATTCAATTCAATTCCCAGAAACCACATGGTGGCTCACAATCATCCTTAACTCCAGTTCCAGGGGATCTGACACCCTCTTTCGGCCTCCATAGGCACCGAGATGTGCATTTGGTACACAAACACATGGAAGCGAAACATTCATGTCTACGTAAAAGAAGGAAATCTTTTAAAAATTGCCAGATATTGGCCAGGTTGTGGTGGTGCATGCCCTTAATCCCAGCACTCAGGAGGCAGAGACAGACGGATCTCTGGGTTCAAGGCCAGCCTGGTCTATATTGCAAGATCCAGGCCAGCCAGGGCTGCATAGTAAAACCTTATCTCAAAAATAAAAATTAAAAATAGATTTAAAAAAAATAATTGGTGAGGGGGCTGGAGAGATGGCTCAGTGGTTACGAGCACTTGTTGCTCTTGCAGAGGACCTGGGTTTGGTTTCCAGTGCCCACAAGGTGGTTCAAAACTATAGGTAACTCCAGGTCTAGGGGATCAGATATTCTCTTCTGACCTCAAAGACAGTAAGCATACACATGGTGCATATACATTCATGCAGTCAAAACACTCATAAAATAAAATGAAAAAATGTAACCAAAAAACTTAAATAAATGAATTAGCCATAAAATTGTGCTGCCAAAGTAGGAAAGATTGCAGAACCTGGGATATAATTCTGTTTGCAGTACAGTTCCCCCAAGTCTACTGTGGGGTAGGATGCAGGTTCCCATTCAATATGATGACAGTGTTTGTGGACCAGGGACGTCACCAGAGGGTCAACAAGAGGCATGCCAACCTGTGTCTAAATCACCCAGCAAGCCTCCCAGTTAATGTGACCATCCTCTTCCCTCAGGCGCTCTGAAGAACTTCTGTGAGGATGTGGAGGACCCCACAGTAGGTTTCTGATTGAAGAGAGCTCATCCCTAGGTCAGTGATGACAGGATTTAGAGAATCATGGTAATTAGCTAGGTTAATGAAAACAGGAGTCTGCATTAAGTCTGGGCCAGACTCCAAAGGCAGGACCTGTAACGGCCAGAGGGCCTATGTAGGATCTTTAATTCCATTTTGTATGTGTCCGTGTGGTGGTTTGAATGAAAATGGCCCCCATAGACTCATAAGGAGTAGCATTGTTGGAGGTGTGGCCTTGTTGGAGTAGGCGTGGCCTTGTCAGAGGAAGTGTGTCACTGGTGGTGCACTTTGAGGTTTCAGAAGCTCAAGCCAGGCCCAGTGTCACTCTCTCTTCCTGCTGCCTGCTGACCCAGATGAAGAACTCTTGGCTCCTTCTCCAGCACCATGTCTGCCTACACTCCACCATGTTTTCTGACTCAATGATAATGGACTAATGTAGGGGTGTAGGGAAGGTTGTCTGTGTTTTATTCCTGAAGGACCTCCCCTAGTAGGCAGCAGGTAACTGCTAGATACTCCCCTCCTCCCAGATGGGGACCCCTTAAGGCTTGGGATGAATGCATGCTCATTCTCTCTTGGCAACCTTGTGGTCTTGGATGCTGGTGTTGTGGATCAAGGCAGAGTTCTCCAGAGAACCATGTTAGACTGAATCCCATCCCTCCTGGATCCTATAGCCAACTCCTTTATGCTTGTTATGAGTTAACCCAGAATAAATCCCTTTGATTATCAGATAGACTTTATGGAATTTCCTCATTATCTGGTGCCCAAAGTCTGGGGCCTCTGCCCTTAGTCTCCATGGCTACTGTGGCACACTTTCCACGCTTCTGTCTCTTTTAAAATTCCTGCCCCTCCTGGGGACCCAGCGCTTACCTGTTCAGCTCACAACTCCTCAGATACTGCCCCCTCCCCGCCTCCCAGCTCATCCATATCAGTTCCCTATTTGAGCTATAGCCCTGCTGGGTCTGGTATAGCTGCTGACTGGAGGGGTGGTCAAGCGACCGGTAGGCACAGGGCCCAGCCGGGAGCCTCAGCCCCGGCCTCTCGCTGGGACTGGGCAGGGCATGGGTGCAGCCTCCGGTGGGCCCTTGAGGAGACAGGGACACAGGGCCAGGCCGATGACTGTGGCGCCCCTACAATAGATGCCCTAGAAGGAGAGAGCTTTGCGCTGTCCTTCTCTTCTGCCTCTGATGCAGAATTTGATGCTGTGGTTGGATGTTTAGAGAACGTTATTATGGATGACGAGTTCCAGTTACTGCAGAGGAACTTCATGGACAAGTACTACCAGGAGTTTGAAGACACAGAAGAGAATAAACTCATATATACCCTCATTTTTAATGAATATGTTTCCCTGGTAGAGAAGTACATTGAAGAACAGCTGCTGGAACGTATCCCAGGCTTCAACATGGCGGTTTTCACAACAACGTTGCAGCACCAGCATCCAAGACCATGAGGTAGCCAAGAGAGACCATGAAGTAGCCAAGAGAGAGCGAGCACATACCCATCTCAAGTCTTAAGGGGTCCCCGTCTCTGCCACACCCTGGGGTGGGGGCAGGTAAGTTACCTGCTGCTTACTAGGGGTGGTGCTTCAGGGGTAAAACACAGACACCACCCCTGCATCTCCCCCTTTTGTCTAAGGAAGAAAGTTCTAACCTAACATAAAACTATATACAATAGGAATAATTATCAAGGAGAAATAAAGGGTGATGACATAAACAAATGGAACTACAACCAACAAGAGCAATATCAACAGAAGACACATACTAACATCCAGAGAAGTCTGGAGCATAGGTAAATGGCACGTTACAGAGATCATTCCAAACAAGGTTCTATCCTGAAGAACCTGAATCTAATACTTAATATGTTCTACCTAAGATATGAGAAGATTGTTAAGTGTAACCGTTAGTCTTCAATCCTATCAAACACCTGAGAAGAAAATATAATAATACCTGAGAAAATGGGAGATGGATGCAAGCAATTTTTAGGAGTTGACAGAGAGTAGAACAGCCTGAACAGTCACCTAAAGTTTCTCAGCATCATTGGTGCATTCAAATTGGTTACAGGCCTAGTGTATCTGACAGATCATTTTCAGAAGCAGAAATTTTGAAAGACCATCTTACCCTGTTTTGGCAGAGTTCAGTAGTCGCTTTTCCTTGTGTCCTGCTTATCCAGAAGGGGCAGCAGACTGAATCTCTGAACTGTAAGCCAGCCCCAATTAAGTGTTTCCCTTTATAAGAGTTGCTGTGGTCTTGGTGTCTCTTCACAACAGTGGAAAACCTAACTAAGATAGTACAGAATACCTCTTTCCATTTGTATAATCTGGTATGAAAAGACAAAATAACAACAAATGTGGTTTTCAGATCTTATTAGTGATTCTGGAACAAGGCAGCCAATGTAGACACAGTATTTAGACTGTTTCACCCCATCATAGGGGCAGGTGGTGTTAACAGCCAGAAGAAAAAAAATGTGACATAGCAGAAGAGATATGAGGGGCTAAGAGATAGCTCAGTTGTGATAGGGATTATCATAGGAGTCAAAGTAACAAGTTCTTCAGTGTAAGGGTCTATCATCATCATTAACTTGACCAGATTTAGAGTCACCTAGGAGACAAAGGAGGTGTCTTTGGGAGTATCTGTGAAGCTTTTCCAAAGGACTAATTGGGGTGGAGAAGGTAGGGTTGGAGGGACTGACCCTGAGTGTTGATGGCACCACCCTGTGGACTGAGCGTCTAGGTGGATTAAAAGAGGCAAAAAGAGCAAAGTAAGAGAGAGCAGGTGCGTTCCTTGCCTCCCCCTCCTCCCGCCATGGCCCCATCCACCCCTTTACCTCTATCATGCATTTTGGTTGCAACCACCAATAAGTAATGCATACTTATTGGTTTTTGTGAAACCACTGTACTCTCATAAAAAAGAGTCACTTACCCACTTCTTCCAGAGTGAGCCTGTGTCACTATCAGGAGCAACAAAAGGCAAAGTGTCACAAGTGCCCATCATGATACCACATTGCATCCTCTCCAGATTGCTCCCTTTGGAACACATCCCGGGCTCCCCCCCCCCAGCTGTAAGGCTCTCCAGCTGTGGTCTCTGAGTACTCCCATTGATTCCAGGGCTCACAGGAACAGAAGCCTCTAACTCATGCGATGAGCTCAAACAGTTCAATGAATGAGGAGAGCATTGGGGTCCCTTCCACCTCCTCCATTCTCCAAGTCCTTACTCAGCCCCAACTAATTCTCTTTTCCCCAGATATTCTCTCTCCCATCTCGGTTGCAATATAAGTGCTGCTTCTGCACAGATGAGTCCATGCTGACTCACTCTGGTCTGG
Organism: Peromyscus eremicus; assembly: GCF_949786415.1. Classification (NCBI taxonomy): domain Eukaryota; kingdom Metazoa; phylum Chordata; class Mammalia; order Rodentia; family Cricetidae; genus Peromyscus; species Peromyscus eremicus. The sequence goes on along the minus strand of NC_081426.1, from coordinate 11,235,406 downwards.
TTTAGCTTGCATGGTGCCAGACGGGTTTCTGAACTGTCCACAGCAATCAGACAGCAAATGCTCTTGTTCATTTTTATTGCTAATATTTCATATCACCCAGGACAATTCCTTTTCAACTTTTAATTTAGTTGCATAGTATAATTGTCCAATGCACTTTACGAGGGACAGGTGTTGCTTTTACCTTGCATTCCCAGGGATGAGAAACATTAATTCCTAGGTGTTTGTGATGGCACATACTTGTAGTTCCAGCACTTGGAAGGTGGTGGCAGAAGGATCAGAGGTCATCCTCCACCACACAGCAAGTGTAAGACTGTATTAGTTTGCTTTTTACTTAGGAGATAAACACCTTGACCCAAAGCAACTCAGAGAGAAAGGTATTTATTTCACCTTACAGCTTACAGTCCATCATCCAGAGAATCAGGGCAGGAACTGAAGCACAGGCCATGGAGGGGAGCTGCTCACTGGCTTGCTCCTGGTGGCTTGCTCAGCCTGCTTTCTTATAGAACCAGGACCTGCCCAGGGGTGCCTCCATCCACAGTGGGCTGGGCCCTCCCCCATCAACCATTAATCAAGGTTTGCCCACAGGCAGTCTGATGGAGGCAGTTCCTCAGTTAAGGTCCCCTTCCCCAGATGACTCTAACTTGCGTCAAGTTGAGGAAACAAAAACAAACAAACAAACCAGTATATAAGACAACCTGAGACACATGAAAACCTGTCTCCAAAAATAAACAAAGACTTGAATAAACGCCTTGTCTATGATCTGGGTGATTTAAAGTTTTAACTATTTGTGGTATGTCTGATGATGATGCCTATGTGAGTGTGGGTGTGCCCATTCCACTCGGTGGGTGTGGAAACCAAAGGACAACTTTAGGAAGTCAGTTTTCTCATGGGTCCCCAGTCTTACCAATGAGCCATCTTATTAGTGGACCTGAGTGAGCTTTGAGGCTAATGAACTGAATTCAAGGTTGGGACTCTGAGAAGAAAATAGTAGAGAGAGCCAAGCTGTTTTATGAACAATGTGAGAGTGAGCTCAGTGAGTGCATACAGGACCTGTTGACCTCAGCAGTACGAGCACAGGGAAGTGGTTTCATTGGCCACATTGCAGTCCAGGAAGGCATCTGTGAACTACTCAACCGAATTCCTAGGAGCTGTAGGTGTGTCCAGGAATATCACAGAGTCAGAGGAAAGAGAGTGTGTATTTATTTTTTGTTTCTGAGACAAGGTTTCACTGTGTATAGCTCTGGCTGGCCTGGAACTCACTACGTAGATCGGGCTGGCTTTGAACTCACGATGATCTGTTTGCCTCTAATTAAATGCAGGTCCCACAATGCCCAGCAAAAGAGGTTTTGTGTTGCTGTCATTGCTGTGGCCTAAACTGAGAAACGTGCTAGATGAACACTGAAGTTCTGAATGTTTTTTCATGCTGGGAGTAGAGGTGTGTGCAGCCTTGACTGGTAAGGGTACATTTTTGATTCATAGAGTGCTTCCCAGTTATCTAAACACTTTGAATTAACTTTTATTTTGTGTGTGTTCTGCTTTCATGTATATCCACGCACCTCATTCTTGCTTGGTGCCCTCAGAGGCCAAAAGAGGGCATTAGATCCAGTGGAAATGGAGTTACAGATGGTTGTAAGCCTCAGGTGGGTGCTGAGGATTGAACCTGAGTCCTCTGGAAGGGCAACCAGTGCTCTTAACCACTGAGCCATCTCTTGAGCCCCTGAAATTAACTTTTGCATTAATTCAAAGAAAATTCAAAATAACTTGAATAAAATTTCTAAAATAATATATAGTGATTATAAATAAAGAAAAATAAATTTGAACATTATAATCATAAAATAAATACAAGAAGCCAGGTATAATACATACCTATAAAATCCCAGTACTCAGAAGCAGACCAAGGGAGCTTGCTGTAAGTTTGAGGCTAGCCTGGTCTACATAGTGAGTTCCAGACTAAGCTAGAGTTACGTAACAAGACCCTGTCTCAAAAAGCTAAGAAACTCAGCACTTTGGAGGTAGAAGCAGGTGGATCTCTTCAAGTTCAAGGCCAGCCTAGTTTACATAGTGAATTCCAAGCCAGCTAGAGCTACACAGTGAGACCCTGTCTAAAGTTTTTTTTAAATATATATATTTTTTGAGACAGGGTTTCTTTGTGTAGCTTTGCGCCTTTCCTGGAACTCACTCTGTAGTCCAGGTGGGCCTCGAACTCACTCTCGAGTGCTGGGATTAAAGGCGTGCGACACCACCGCCCAGCTTAATCTATATTATTTTAAAACATAATTTTTTATTGGTTCTTTGGGAATATCACACCATATACTCCAATCCTGTCACCTCCCTGTCCCTCTATATCCACTGCTCACCACTGCAGCATTCCCCCAAAGGAAAGCTCCTCCAAAATTAATTAAAATTAAAACAAAGCAAACAAACAAACAAACAAAAAACAGCTCACTCCTCCGTCTTTCCTCTCGTTCCAGCACCTCTTCATTCATCCTAGTGGCATCGGGAGCTGCGGTGTGTCACCCAGAATACACTTTTGTCCAATCAGCGCCCCACAAATATTCATTGCAATGAGTCATTGGTCTGGTTCAAGGCCTCTGGCACTCCATCACCTCTGGACCCTCATGGAAACTCCTCTCAGGTGTCCTGCTGTTGCCCCCAGCCATGGAGATCCTGCAGCTGTTGTTCCACAGGACCAGTCCCTTCATGAGCTCCAACAGGTCCTAGAAGGGGCAGATGTTAGGGTGGGCCACCCAAGGCCCAGGATGTGGATCTGGGTGGCAGCTGCTGAGCTGGTCAGTCCGGGCCACGGAGACTGCCCCTCCTCAGATAAGGTGTGGAGGTAGCTCTCGTAGGCCCATGCCCTGGGGCCACATCTCCCATGCCTGAGGTGAGAGGTGGGTGCAGCTCTCCTGTTGCAGTGTCCAGTGAGGGGCAGGGCCAGCTATCCCAAGGCCAGTGAAGAGTGGGGCCAGCTCAGCACAGCCCTTGGATTTTAACACACATGGTTCCTATTATTATTATTCCAACACTTTTGGAGTCACATGACCACAAATGCACTGTCAGCAGTCAGGCAAAATGCTTAGTCCCTCCAGGGCCTTATGTCCTATGTAATCCGTGCACAGCGTGGTCACGTAATCTATTAGCATGTGTGGAATTGCTATGTAAACCCATATACACGTGCTCAAGGTGACCTACAAAAGCAGGCTCTCCCCACTCCTTGCTCTCTCTCCCTCTCTCCAAAGGTAGAATGCACCTCTCTCTCTCTCCCCCTCTCCCTCCCTCCCCCGGCACCTTTCTTTTTGATATGTCTACCCACCTCCACCATTTCCCTTCCCTAATGAAAACTGTTATAGTGGATTCCGTCGTACCTTGTGTTTTCTCGAACCCGGTAAATAACATGGCCAAATAAATAACATCAGCACCATGATCAAACAGGCTCTCCTGGCCCCCTGCACAGGGATCCTGAACTGAGGCTGGTTCGTCCGCAACTACTCACTTTCCATCTGCCTGGCTGCCGGATCACTTCACACAACACCGGCTACTTCAGTGGTAAGTTTTCCCTTAACCAGACAGCGTAAACACTTCCCTGGACCCGTGGGAATGACTGTTGATCGTCTGGTGTCCCTCTGGTGTCCTTGGAACTGGGGGTACCCCCATCCACAGTCTTAGCGGGTATGGTCGGCCCTCACCACTGACTGTCACCCCCAGCCATTCCCCACGACTTTGGTCTGAGGCCTCATTTTCTTCATTTCTCATCTCTGGGACCCTCGTCCTCGGGCTACTACCCCGGCCCCCGCTCTTTGCTTGACAGAACACCGAGTGACTTGTGCCATTAATCAATCCTCGCTTAATCTCTGGGACGCCTGAGATATTAAAGCTGTTAGTTCTCGTTTATTTTTTTTTTTTATTTTATTTTTTGTCTTTTTTCTCTCTGTCGCAGCCATGGGAAACAAGGGCTCCAATCCCATAAGCCCCACATTTCCTCCCGGATGCCTTTTGGAAATCTTCAGATCTCTAAACTTAATGCCCTACTCACAGACTTCTGAGCTTCTCCACCTCTGCACTAAAAAATGGTCTAAATATCCTTCAGATAACAATAAAAAATGGTCACCTAATGGCTCGCTGGACCCCGATATTTTACGGGAGTGATCTAACGTCTACCAGCAAACGGGCAAATGGAAAGAGTTACTTTATATCCAAACTTTTCTCTGTCTCAGCTCCAAACCTTGATTCCTACTCACCTGCCCACGTGCTCCTAGTTATGCGACCTGACCCAGAGGAACCTCTCACCACTACTCTAGACCTGCTAATAAACCCTCGTCTTTCTGACCTCCTGCTCCTTCTCTTCCAGCAACTGTTCCTTCGGCTCCTCCAGCCCCTTCCTCCTCTCTGCTACCAGGCCACTCCAACCACCTGACTCTGGCTCCCACCCTTACTCCTCCTGTCATGTGTCCTCAAGCTGCTAAGGAACCCCACCCCAGTCAAACCAACCTGGCACCCATCCTCCCTTTGTGAGAGGTAGCAGGGTGGATGGACTGGTTAAGGTACATGTCCCTTTCTCACTGGCAGAACTCTCTCAGATAGAAAAGAAACTGGGTTTTGTAGTGGGTAGCCATTCCAGCTTTGATCTGGAAGTTCCAACCCCCACTGAGGCTTCGGTAACTGTCACGCCTACAAGGTGGGGCCGAGAGAGGACCCTGAAGACCCGAGATCCGGATGTGCTGTCTCTTGGTTCCTGGACCCTGGACGCTGGAGGTAGACCGTCCAGAGAACACCACCAGACTGCGCCACACCTTTCCCAGACCTTGTTACCTATCCCTTCACTTGTAAGTTACCCCACAAAGTAAACCTCCCTTTTAACTACTGGCCTTAATAATTTCGCCAATAGGTTCTTATATGTCCAACTCTACCTCTTTTATTAAACAATTCCAATATATCACCCAATCCTATAGTCTCATCTTTCAGGATATATACATGACCTTTGCTAACAACCTACTTCCTGAGGAGCACAGACGAGTCTGGGAACACGCTAGGAGACATGCAGATGAGGTCCACCAGACTAATGCAGCACATCCTCCCAGAGCTGAGGCAGTTCCCAATCAGGATCCATGGTGCGATTATAACACCCCAGGTGGCTCTCTAGCTAAGGTTCAGTTTACGGCCCGCCTCCTAGCAGGTCTTCATAAGGCTGCCCTCAAACCAGTAAACTATGAAAGCTTCAAGACATAGTTCAGGACAAGAAAATCTGTCTCAGTCTCTAGAAGGATTTACAAAGGCCCTCTTACAGTTTACTAATCTAGATCCCGAGAGCCCAGAGGGCAGACAGCTCCTCATGACCCATTTCTTTTTGCAGAGCTTCCCCAACATTAGGGCCAAACTTAAATATCTGGAGAGAGGGCCCCTGACCCCACAAGCAGAAGTCTAAGTGCTGGCATTTCAGGTGTACCATGGAGAGATGAGAAAGTCTGTAAACAGGAATACCAAATGCTGGCCAAGGCCATCTGACCAGCCGCCTGAGGGCCCCCAGGTCTTTGTTTTAAATGTGGTTGAGAAGGCCACTGGGCTCATGCTTGCCCTGCACCACATGGGCTACTGGGGTCATGTCCAAAGTGCCACCAAGAGGGACAGCTGACTGCCCCTGTGTACCCGCTGGCATGGGGACATCAAACGCCGAACACCCTCCAGCCAGCCTTCTAGGATTGGCCATGGATGACTGAAGATGCCCAGGCTCTGGCCCGACTATCATCCCTCACAGGGAGCCTCGGGTAGCCGTTACAGTATCAAGGTGGTCCATTTCCTTCCTCGTGGACACCAGGGCCACTTACTTGGTCCTGAAGGAGTTTTGGGGACCCACCTCTCCTTCTCATCTCCTTATTATTGGGGTAGGAGGACAGCCTTATCTACCTTATCAGACCCCACCACTTAATTGTATTTTCAGGGGTATTCCTCTTATTTTTTAGCCAAGGTAGGAGCTTCCATTTCATTTTTCTCCCCCCATTTGCCTGACCCCAGACTCGCTAGCAGCAGCTCTCCTCCTCCTCCTAGCCTTTTACCCCACCGCCAATCCAGAGGAATTCCTCCTCATACATGGTAACACAAACAGGTTCCTGCTTTCTTAAGTTCCAGAGGACACTGAGATCAACTGCTTTGTCTCCAGTTCCAGAAGAATGAGGTTTCATCCCACAACCGTACACAATCCCACTGGATTGGGAACACCATATATTTTTTTTCTTGATTCCCCCTCCACATTCTCCTGTCTCTACCAACCACATTCTGCTTCATCAGTTTCCCTCTGTGTCTCTAATAACATACTCAAATTTCTAATTAACTACTCAGCTAACTGTTACAGGACCACCATCAGCCATAGAGCTGGAGGCACAAGGACCATCAAATATACCCAGGCAGTAAGAAACAGTAACACTCCAGAGGTATTCATACCCCTAGACTCAAAAGGGTCTGGACTCTGCAAAAACAGACTTTAATATAACAGTTTATTACTATTAAATGCCCTCAGCAATCAATCACCTGTGTCTCCTGGATGTTGAAGTGATACCGAGACAATGAAAGGAAACAGGCACCTTAACGTTTGTCTCACGTGAAGATAGGAAGCCTAATTGATAATTGTGGTGATATTGTGTTCCCCAAAATATTGTGCACCCTAATAAACTTATCTGGGGTCAGAGAACAGAACAGCCACTAGATACAGAGGCCAGAAAATGGTGGCACACACGCCTTTAATCCTAGCATTCCAGAGGCAGAGATCTGTCTGAATCTCTGTGAGTTCAAAGCCACACTGGAAACAGCCAGGCATGGTGACACACACCTTTAATCCCAGAAAGTGATGACAGAAAGCAGAAAGGTATATAAGGCATGAGGACCAGGAACTAGAGCCTGGTTAAGCTTTTAGGCTTCTGAGCAGCAGTTCAGCTGAGATCCATTCTAGATGAGGACACAGAGGCTCCCAGTTTGAGGAAACGAGATCAGCTGAGGAATTGACAAGGCGAGATGGCTGTGGCTTGTTCTGCTTCTCTGATCTTTCAGCATTCACCCCAATACCTGGCTCCAGGTTTGTTTTTAATTAATAAGACCTTTTAAGATTCTTGTTACAGATAATAACAGAAAAAAAAGAAAGCATGTTTCTGATTTCTCTCTCTCTGTCTCTTGCTATATGACTCCATAACTTTAACACTAGCCAACAAAATTCTGATAGCAGAGTACTAAACATTATAATATCATAGCTACCAGCGCAGGATTTTAAATTCCCTATGGTTGCTTCTTAATATGTCTAAAATCTGTCTCCTTTGTAACTTAAAAATTCTTCTGAGCTCCAGGGAGTCGGCTTGGGCCTACCCGGACAGGTCAGATCCACTTCAGCTTGTCAGGTCCAACCTGTCAGATCCAAGCAGTGCTGGACAATTCCACAGGGCTCAAAACATTGGAGATAATCAGCTACCTCAGAACATCTGGCTACCTCAAGAAAAGCCCCTCCCCACCCTCCAAAAAAATTAATCAGTGCCCACCAATTCAGCTGGAAGCAGTTCCAAAAGACATGGTGCCCCATTCCCATTTACCCCATACCCCTAAACCCTTACTTTTCATAATAACAAAAAGGGTGGAATGTTATTATTCCTAGCCACTTCTGGAGTCACACGACCATGTGTGCACTGTCAGCAGTCAGACAAAATGCTTAGTCCCTCCAGGGCCTTATTATCCCATTATTGCATGCAGTGTGATCAGGTAACCTATGTGCATGTGTGGTATAGCTATGTAAGCCCATATACACATGTGTGAGGTGACCTCTAAAAGCAGGCTCTACCCGCTACCCACTCTCTCTCCCTCTCGCCAGAGGTAGCTTGCACCTCTCCCTCTTCCTCTCTCTCCCCCCACATCTTTCTTTTCGGTAGGCCTACCCACCTCCACCCCTTCCCTTCCCTAATAAAAACTCTTATAGTGGGTTCTGCTGTACCTCGTGTTTTCTTGCGCCTGGTAAATAATGTTGCCAAATAAATAACATCTATGACCCCCTGTTGTAACACAGGCCATGGACTTGAACATAGACCCCAGCTGCAGCAAGACCACAGACCCAGACATGGCCTTTGGCCAAAGCCCTGGCCTGGACAACCCCCTGGCCCTCAGTGATAGTGCAGGCCTCCCAGATCAGTATGGCTCTGGTCACAGCAAGGCCCTTGAACACCAGCATTGTCTCAGATGGCTCACCAGACCCTGGGCATCTGCACACCCCTCAGTGCTAACAGGACCACGGACATCAACTCAGACCCTGGCTGTGGTAGAGCCATGAAAAGATTTTTTTTTAATAAAAAAAAAAAAAAAAAAAAATCAAGACAGGCAGTGGTGGCACATACCTTTAATCCAAGCCCTTGAAGTCAGAGGCAGGCAGATCTTTGTGAGTTCAAGGCCATCCTGGTCTACAGAGTGAGTTCCAGGACAGCCAGGGCTACACAGAGAAACCCTGTTTCAAAAAACCAAAACAACAACAGAAAGATCAGTGTTGGGCTTGGTTGTGTACACTGGCAGTCACAGGATGCTGGGGGTGGAAGCAGGCAAATCAGATCAACCTTTATCCTTCACGGTAATATCAAATTTGAAGCCAGCCTGGGTTGAATGAAATGCTGTCTCAAAAAAAAAAAAAAAAACAAAAAGCAAACCAAAAAATCAGTCCAAGAAGCCCTGAACTGAAAGAACAAATCAGAATGTATTCAACTCAGAACAAAGTTGGTATTTCAATTTTTATTTATTTATTTTTTGAGACAGGATTTCTCTGTGTATTCCTAGCTATCCTGGTTCTCGACACATAGATCAGGCTGGCCTTGAACTCACAGAAATCCACCTGCTTCTGCCTAAGAGTTCTTGGCATTTGAAGCCATGCCTGTACTTCCAGCACCTTGAAGCTGAGGCGGGATTGCCCTGAGTTCAAAGCCCTGTCTGGAACAGATAAACACAACATAACCAGAACTGGAGTGTGAAAACAGTTGGCAACAGTGATGCTAACAATGCCCTTGTTCCGGGGACTGGAGGATGGCTCAGCAGTTAGGAGCACTGGCTGCTCTCCCAGAGGACGTGGGTTCGATTCCCTATGCCTACATTGTGGCTCACAACTGTCTATGACCCCAGTCACAGGATATCTAATGTCCTCTTCTGGCTTTCAGGGGGCACTGCACACACTTGGTGCACAGATACACGTGCAGGCAAACACCCATACATAAAATAAAAGTAAATAAAACCTCAATGTCCTTGTTCCTGGACTTCATCCCTTACATCCCCCTTTCTCTTCTTCCTGTTTTAATAGGAAAGAAACTTCCCTACTCATTTTGGAGTTGCATCTTTTTTTTTGTTTCTGTTTTTGCTTTTGTTTTTCAAGGCAAGTGTGTGGTCCTGGCTGCCCTGGAACATGCTCTGTAGACCAGCCTGGTCTTAACTCAGAGATCCAGCTGCCTTTGCCTCCCAAGTGCTGGGATTAAAGGTGTGCACCATGACTGCCTGGCTGGAGTTACATATTTAAAGTGTGTAAAGGTTAGGCAGCCAGGAACCAGTCCTACCACCTTGGCAGTAGAAAATATTGACCACGGGCCGAGAATTCCCATGGGGGCAGTTTTCACCGTTGACTCTGCTCCGGCTTCATTGGTGATCAGTTCACTGCTGATTGTTACATTTGGACTGGTTGGTGCCCCAGTCAAATTGTTGGGTGTTTTTGGAAACAGGGTCTCACTACACAGCCCTGGTTGGCCTCAAACTCCCTGATAGCTGTCTGCTCTGTTTTCCCGGTGCTGGTATTAGAGGTGTGGACCACCATGCCAGGCCCTATTTCCAAGCCAAATGTTTGTTTGGGGTATCAGGTAATTAGAGGGGAGGGAGGAGAGAACAAAGGCCATTATGTCCTTGAATTTTATCTCCAAGCAGTTAAACCCTTTTGTAGTCACAGGAGAGCAGATTATGAAGGCAAAGAAAAATAAATAATTGGGTCATCTTCACTGGGATCCATGTGAATTCTTTTGGGACAAGATTTAATGACTTCATAAATTGCCTGCTTGTTGTGTTATACGTCGAGATCCTTTGTGCCTCATTAAACCCCCAATGCCATGTGAAACTGAGTCCTCCTTTGCCAGCCCGACTGCATCTTGTCTTTGGAGTTGTGTCTTGGGCACCAGGCACCAGGCACATCTGGTTCGGTGTTGGGCAGGTGCCAGGTCTCTAGAGCCGTGACATCAGCTGCTCAGATAATTTTGATAATCCATGCTCTAGATTAACTATACGACCTAATTGATCAGTTAATAAAAATTACCCCGTCGGAAAAAGAGCTTGGCTTCTGAGATTTGAGACAGTCCATTTTACTCTCTGCATAAGACACCTAATTTAACCCCAAACCACGTAAATATATTGTCTTAGGATGAGCCAATCTTTTCTGATGGAGTAATAGAGAATGAATCATAGCAGACAGATGGCTTTCTTTCAATACTAAATAATGGATTAAGTGTTAGGTCCCAGAGGAACTCAGGACAAATGACTAACTGTGGCACCTATTAACATATCAAAGTGGACTCTGGCCACCCGGATCTCTGAGCGTTACAAATACCTGTTAGAGTCCTGGCTCCTGTCAGCACTACTCACCTCTGCCCCCTACCCTAAACCTCTCCAGCCCGAGCTTCCCTTCCCTTCCCCCAGCTTCTGATCCCTACATAACCTAGCCACATGGCCACGCAGTCTCTGGATCCCTTTCTCCTCTCTTGGTCTGCTTGCTCTCTCTCCTTTTCTTTCCCTCACCTCCTCCTCTCTCTCTCCTCTCATGGCCCGATCTATTCTGCTGGCCATGTTCAGTCTGGACTCTTCCAGACGCCTCTGGCTGTCCTCTCCCTCATATCTACAGTAAAAACTCCCTCCTCAACCATACCCAAGGGCAGTCACATCCTCATCTCCATTCAATAAGGAATTCCCCCCTTTCCATAGCTGTCATTTACAAAACACCCAGGTAATAAGATGCTTGTTTTCCTCAGAGCCTCACAGGACAGCACTGCTCAATGGATCCACTACCTACCCCCATCCAACAAGCTATAACCCATCCCTGACTGTAAAGGCACAGAAATTGACAGTACCCATCTGGGAAGCTCTATAGCAATTCAACCATGTGATTATTTTTTCTAGCACTTTCTTTTCATTTCATTCAGCAAAAGTTGATAGTTCCTGTTGGATCGGAAGTGAAAGAAGCTGCCCTTGGCTGAGCTAGTTGAAGCCGGCCGCTGTGGTGAGTCACAGCGTCCTGTCTTCTGGTCTGGTGTTGTAGCAGATGTTTGGAGCAGTAGCTGGTGATGCTGTGCTTGGTTGCTCTGCTTCTAAGTGTCAGGACACACAGAGCTGCTCGGCCGGACTTCCCTCTGCCCCATCAGTGTCCTCCCCTGTGTTTAGAAGGGGTCTAAGGAGCATCTTCCTTTTCCTGCGTTTCCACATTCCTGTCTCCCATCCCTGGCCACGGTGTGCTATTATCACTCTTGCATCAGAGGTGAGTCAGGTTAGTCGAGATATGATAGGAGGTTACCTTCCTGCTTCACGGTAAGGTGGAGTACTAACCCAGACGCCTTCCTGACCTCTTGGATAAGGCCCTTGGTCCTCAGGCCCTCCTCCATCCTGACAGGCACTCAGGAGTGCCTTTCACTCCTCCAGGGCTCCTCTAGCCAGAGGCACAGATCTGAATAATTGATTGGTTTAGAGTCCTTTTGTTTAAAGACATTTGTCCATTTGGGGGTAGTATTTACAAAATTTCAAGCCCAGGCCAGACACATAACAAATGCCTTTAATCCTAGCTCTCTGGAGATTGAGTGGAACTGATCTCCAAGCATTTGAGGCCAGCCTGGACTGCATAATGAATTCAAGGTCAACCTGGGATATAGCATGAAAACCTATCTCAAAACAAAAATTCAAGGCCATAATCTACAAATGCTGGCTTTCTCTCTCTCTCTTTCCTTGAATGGAAAGAATTGGCACTTGGGGACATTACTGGCCTCGTGTGTCTGAGGCCCCAGGTCTGATCTCCAGGATCAAAACAAGCAGCAATACTCCATCTTTGCTTTACCTTTACCGTAAGGGCAGGAACAGTCCCTGCTGTTTTCAGCTTAACGATACTTAGAGGTAGAGTGTAGCTCGGCCTCAGAGTGCTCACCTAGCATGCACAAAGAAAGCCCTTGCCTGTCATCCCAGCATCTGGGGAGGCGGAGGCAGGAGGATCAGGAATTTAAGGCTGGTCTGGGCTACATGTGACCCCATCTCAATTGAAAATAAACAGATAAAGTCCATTTCTCTTTCTCTTGAATTGGGGAAGACCCTGTGACTGCTCTGACCAATGGAAGGGCGGAAGCTCCTTCAGACCTTTCTGCTGGCTGGCAACTTCCTCTCCTGTCTCTTGGAATGCTCACTTTTGGCCGCTTCCTCTCTGGCGTCCAACGTGGTGGCAAGAGTTTCCACCTAAAAACTGAGAAAAAAGATTCTAAAACGAGCTAAAAACAGCTTCCTAATTGTCTCTCTCAAATGAGCGGCAGCTGCTGGTTTGAGCTCCTTGTGGGTTTCTGGTGTGCGCGCTCGACCTGCAGTATGGCGGAACGAGGCCTCTGCAAGTGGCTCATTAAGCTGCATGGTGGATTTAGCCTTTGCTAGTACAAAACAAAAAAAAGAGGTTTCTGGGCTACACGTTGCTTGGATAAAAGTATAGACCCACGATAGCTCCCAGAGTCAGTGGTAAAGTACCATGGCCATGTTGGGAAGCTGAGGTGGGCAGAGCCAGCAGCCACAGCTGCTGCAATTTAAGGCAATAGATTCACAATAAGACAGATTCAGATGTAATAGTTTACAATGTGTGTAAAATATACGTAGGCTTGAAAGAGACAAAAAAGGTGATATATAAAGTTATATAAACAAATACATAGTTTAAAAAAATAAAGTCTTTAAAGAGACAGTAAAATTAATATAGAAAATAAGCCACGTAAAGATGAATATTACACAGAGAATCTGGATTGTGTTGTCTTTGGGATTCTTAACTGCAGAGAGATATTTGATTGCAAAGGAAGCTGAGTTAAACCAATATGTATACTTTAAAGATACCTTGACTTCAAAATTTGGATATAAGGATATGTTGCTTTGGAAAAGAGTCTCTTTTGTTTCCACAGAAAGCCACAGGCTATGGATTTGTTCCAGATTAAGATACATCAGGTTTGACCAGCCAAGACCCCCTGAAGGTCTCCGATGACACCATGGCCCAGATGATCCAACATCCAGAACCGTTTCAAGGCAACTGGCTCAGACGATATACCCTCACGGACTACTCCATAATCCTAAAATTTTCTTTGTATCCCCATAAGATACAGCGCCCCCCTCCAGCAGGAAGTAGTAAGAGAAGCTACGCCCAAATTCCCAAATTGTATGTAATTTTACTTTGTTAAGGTTAAAACCTTCCTTTTTGAAAAAAAAAAAAAAGAAAAAGGGAAGTGCTGTGGGATGTTCTGTATGGCAAATGTGTTGCTAATTAGTCAATAAATAAAACATTGATTGGCCATTGGCTAGGCAGGAAGTGTAGGCGGGACAAGGAGGAGAATAAAGCTGGGAAGTGGAAGGCTGAGTCAGAGAGACACTGCCAGCCGCCACAATGACAAACAGCATGTGAAGATGCCAGTAAGCCACGAGCCATGTGGCAAAGTATAGATTAATGGAAATGGATTAATTTAAGCTGTAAGAACAGTTAGCAAGAAGCCTGCCATGGCCATACAGTTTGTAAGCAATATAAGTCTCTGTGTTTACTTGGTCGGGTCTGAGCGTCTATGGGACTGGCGGGTGAGAGAGATTTGTCCTGGCTGTGGGCCAGGCAGGAAAACTCCAGCTACACCTCTCCAAATTCAGCTTGCTTGTGGAAAAGCCCAGACTACATAAAGACGTCAAACCCCAGTACCTCTGTGCCCTTGACTCCCATTCAGCATGGACTGCCATGGCTCTGCAAGCCTTCTGTGATGTCTGACTCCGTGGAGTCTTCCATCAACTACAGTCCCAGCCAGCATATAACTGATGTCGCATTACATGTGCCAAGCAAGGGCCTCTGGTTGATCTCAGGAAGCCCCCGGAGCCATGAGAAGGAATAAAGTATTGTTTTACATGACTATTCTGGGGTGGCTTTTTACATGATCATAGACAGTCTGTACAAAGAAGCCCGTGAGTGGGCTTGGAAGAGCACTTGCCACTTTGAGAGAAGCAGAGTTCTGTTCCCAGCATCCATAGCAGGCAGGTCAGGACTGCTTGTAACTCCAGCTCCAGGGGGGCTGATGCCCTCATCTAGCCTCCTCAGGTACCTGCACACAGATGGCATTCACACACACAGACATACACAGACACACACACAGACACACACACAGACACACACACAGACACACACAGACACACACACACACACACACACACACACACACACACACACACTAAACAAATAGCCAGTCATGCTGGTGCACACCTTTAACTCCAGCACTTGGGAGTTGTCAGGTCCCAAAGAGAGCCAGGGCAAATGGCTAACTGTGGTGTCTATTAGCACACCAAAGCACATGTGTCCCGGTCGCTCCTCTCAGTACTTCTCACCCTGCCCCCTATCCTAAACCTCCCCAGTCCAGGGGCTTCCCTGCTCTCCCCCCAGCTTCTCTTTCCTGTATAACCCTGCCATTTCCGCCACATGGTCTCTCGGTTATTCTCGTCTGTTTGTCCTCTACTCTTGGCTTCTGGCCCCCTCTCTGGCCCCTCTCTCCCCTCTTCCTCTCTCGCTCCTCCCCACAAACCTCTCATGGACTCATCTTTCCTGCTGGCCATGTTCAATTCACTACTGTCTCTCTTCGCTCTGGACTCTTCTGGATGTTTCTGGCTGAATTCTCCCTCACATCTACAGTAAAAACCTCCTCAACCACATGTCCTCACTTCCACTCGTCTGGTCTTAAAACCAGGACAGGTATATCTGAGCCCCTTCCAAGGGACTCTGAACCACAGATTTGACTCTGCTAAGGCATGTGCGGCTCATTCGTTTCTGCCATCCACCAAGTCTGACTCCAAATTCTAGGGTCTGTCTCTTTGGCCATTTCTTCCCTCCACCTGCTCTAACTAGTCATCTCTCCTGGTCTACTGGGTAAGTGTCTCTCTGGCTCCTGGAGCCTGGCACACCCTCCTGGGGCACCTGTCACCTGGGCATCTCTCCTCCTCTATGGTCTGCTATGCCCTCCACATGGCATCTCTCTGCTGAGACACTTTACTCCTCCCCCGCATTGGAACCCCCCCTTTTCCCAGAAGCCTCTCTCAGTCACCTCTTCAGCTGTTTTCTCCTCTACCTGCATTAACCACTGGTTTCTCCTCCTCTACTGGGTGTCACCCCGGAACTGCCTGCTGCACCACAAAAGCCACACCGGTGTGCCAGAAGCTCCTTTGGCCCTACTGGGCACCTGTCGTGTGTAAGGGGGTGGCTATACTCTGTGATTTGGGACATTTCTCTTAGACAAGTCTCTCAGTCTCTTGGGGATGTCCCAAATTGAAATTCTCGCCACCAGGATATTCACCCTTCTCTCTCACCCTCCCTGCCTTTCCGTGTGTTCTCAGCTCCCTCCTGGAGTTTCCTCACCTCCCCAGGCAGCAGCCTGTGAAGTCCCACAGCTTCCTTACCCCCTCCCGGGCCTCTTTGATACTGGAACCCTCCCTCAGGCAGAGCTCTTATCGGTGACCCCCTCCCTTTGTCTCTCAGCTCCCTCCTGGAAGTCCCACTGCTTCCTCACGCCCTCCTGGGCCTTATGTGACCCTTTCTGGCTTCCTCCTCAGACTCGGAGACTTAATTAAAGCCTTGCTGTCTCACTGCAAATGGCCCGGCTTTGGTACAGCTCAACCAGACTCTCTCATATGTTACAGCTTCTGCCACTGCACACACGAATGATTCCAAAATCTCTTACGTCTGAACTTTCTCTGCTCTGAACTTCCAAAAGTCTCTAATCTCCAAGGTTTTTCCACTTTCCACTCTTAAAAATCTTTTATCTTCACTATTTCTTTGACTCTGCTCTTGAAGGAAACAAAAGTCTCTTAAGACTATGCAGTAATAGTTAATACTCTGGTCCACCCCTTGAAATCCCACCCCTGGGCCCTGCCCTGCCTACTGACCTAAAAGCCTCCTTCTAAGGAAAACCTCTTCCTTTCCTCTCTCTCTTCTGCTTTTCCCTCCCACGAGGTGCGCACCCTCTCCCTCTCCCTCTCCCTCTCCCTCTCCCTCTCCCTCTCCCTCTCCCTCTCCCTTTCCCTTTCCCTCTCCCTCTCTCTCTGTCTCTCTCTGTCTCTGTTTCTCTCTGTCTCTGTCTCTGTCTCTGTCTCTCTCTCTCTCTCTCTCTCTCTCTCTCTCTCTTTCCTATCTTTCTCTTCATCTCTCTGTTATAATGAACTCTCCATGTGGATGCAGCATCTGGGTTGTGATTACTGGCCACCACCACTGCACCACACCAGACCCACATGGTGTGTGACTGCCCAGCCCGCCACTGCATCTGCCCAGCATGTGTTCCTGACCCTTGGGGCTTCCCCGTGCAATAATTCATAACAGTAATCTGTCCCAGGATTTGTAAGTTCATTCAGAATAGCTAAAAATCTGTGACAGAAAATTAGCTTAAACCAGGCAGTGGTGGCACACGCCTTTAATCCCAGCACTCGGGAGGCAGAGGCAGGCAGATCTCTGTGAGTTCCAGGCCAGCCTGGTCTACAGAAAGAGTTCCAGGATAGCCAGAGCTGTTACACAGGGAAACCCTGTCTCAACAAAACAAAACAAAACAACAACAACAAATTAGCTTAAAACTCATAACAAAAGGCTTATAGTTAAAATCTATATATAGGTAATTTCAATCTGTTACATATCATACTATATAAATACATATATTACTTGAATTCAACTCTTTTTTAAAAAAATAGATCTACTTACTGCATATGTAACTTGGATTCAGTTCTTATTAGAAAAATAGATGTTTTTAAATAGCAACCATGTGGTTCACCTCCATCTCAGCTGATGACTTCATCAGGACGTTAGCAACCCTGTGGCTGGCAGGCATCTTTACTAAGGTTAAAAGTGTTTGCCACGTAACTTCACCCCATCTTGATTAGATGGCCACGTGGGATAAACCAACAAAGGCAAGCACCCACCAAACTTCTTAGTCTTACTGAGTCCTCTGCTTCTCATCGTGTCTACTTTTTAGACTAGGGAGGCAACAGCAGGTCTCCCAAAATACTTGGATTAGGATGGCAGTTTTTGTATGATAAATTCCTGAGGTTGTGAAGGTGTACTCAGGTAAACAGAAACTGACTTAGAGGTGTATGTCTAACTACTTAAGTCTTTGCTAACTGTGTTCAACCACCCAGGCTTCTAGAAAATTTAAATAAAGAAAATATATATTTGATAAATAAAATATGCTTAATAAATAAAGGTTTAAAAATTTGTAAGGTTATCAAAGTATACTCTGTTTAACAAAAACTGACTTAGAGATGTATGTCTAACTATTTATGATTTTGCTAACTGTATTCAACACCAGGCTTCTAAGAAATTAAATAAAAGCAATATATATTTAATAAATAATGCATATTTAATAAATAAGCTTTTTAAATTCCTAAGGTCTACTCAGATTAACAGTAACTGACTTAAAGGTAAATGTCCTAGCCTCTTGGTCCTTGAAAACTTTGATAAGCTTTAACTATTTGGATAAACTGAATTATACAAAAAAACTGAGATATTCTATAATGGTGCACTATGAAAGGACCAGGGAACTGAGGTTGCCAGTCTCTCTGAGGGCTGTATTTATGGTTTAGTATTTATTTTGATGCTAAAGAATCTTCAATTAAATTTTCAACTCAAATTTTTAAAGCTCAAACTCAACAGAATAAAATTGTGAAATCATAATCTTACAGAAGCTACTAACATGTGAACTGCTGAAGGTAATTAAGACATGCAAGTTAATTCTCAGTCACTTTATAAAATGACCAAATTCTTTAATACGTGCAGGAACTGTGTTTGTAGTCGAGCTAAGTACAAATGTAGTTCATTTACAGGGACAAGCTTTATTGAGCCCCCTGTATGTGTTTTCAAGGTTGAGCATAAAGCAAGTAACTAAAACAAGTAAAGTTTGTTAAAAATCAGGTATACTTAATAGATGGTCCTCAAGTTCCTTAGGGATCTGTTGACTATGGCATTTAAAATGTTTAATTTAAGGGCTGGAGAGATGGCTTCAGAGGTTAAGAGCACTGGCCTGTTCTTCCAGAAGGTCCTGAGTTAAATTCCCAGCACCCACATGGTGGCTCACAACCATCTGTAATGAGATCTGGTACCCTCTTCTGGCCTGCAGGAATACATGAAGACAGATGTAGATGTAACTGTCTTTTAAATAAGAAACACAGAGCCGATTCAGAGATGAAAGCCAAGAGGTCAGAGCAATAGCTAAGAGCTGAGATTAAAAACCTTACCCTTCACTGCCGGCTGCTGTCCTACCTCTCCGCAAGAGACCTACTTCCTGTGTGTTTGTGCTTTCTATTTGACTTTCTATTCTGCCTTCTCATTGGTTGTAAACCCAACCACATGACCTCCTCGTCACTGCCCGTCTGTACAGACCTCCAGGTCTTCTATGGTTGGTATTGAGATTAAAGGTGTGTGGTCTCCATGCTGGCTGTATCCTTGAACATACAGAGATCCGCCTAGCTCTGCCATCCCAAGAGCTGGGATTAAAGGCATGCACCACCACCGTCCAGTTTCTGCTGTGGCTTGCTATTTAGCTCTGACCCCCAGGAAACTTTATTTATTAACATACAAATAAAATCACATTTCAGTACAATTAAAATATCACCATAGACAGAACGCTGTATACATAACAAATAAATAAATCTTTAAATGTTTAATTTAAAAAGCTTTTTGTTATAGACAGAAATGCTGGCTCCTAGCAGCATCTCTAAGATCTCTGAAGAAGGTGATGGGACATAGACAACTCCACCTGGATTGTGGTGACACTAACCACTGGGTAAAACTGCCCCATGCCTCAGCTGCCGCCAGGGCCCTGCCAAATCATGGGCACTGTTGGGTTGATTGCCTACTTTGCCCTGCCACAGGAGGTCAGTTTTTCCCAAGTTCCTCATCCACAGGAAAATTTCTCAGACCTTCTGGGTCTGGAGGTCAGAGGCCATTGCTTGCCACTGTGCAGCTGCTAAAGATGTAACGCTGTCCTGTGTGACAGTGGAAACCCAACCTCTGCCCCCAGTGAAGCCGTCTAGGAACCTAGGGTAACAGTCCCAGGTAGCAGCAAGTGTCTGTCATGTTATGTGACACATCGGTCACATGGGTTATACTTCTTACTGTAACTTCTCGGCTCTCTGATGGTGCTGATGGCTAACTGTCAGCACGGCTAAAGCCGGCACCCAGCCCCTCCCACCGGGCACTGCAGCTGCCTGGTCAGTTCATTTCATATGTAAAATCAGGCCTCCTGTCTCTAGAGCTACCAGGTCTCCTGCTGAGAAAGGCAGACACAGGCACAGGTTACCTTGCTGACTGACTTCACACTGAAAGACACAAACTCACAAAATTGATTTCAATGTAACGTTTTACTATTCCTTTATTTAAAGGAAATGGCCTTGCAGTGACCACTCTCCGTAATCAACTATCTGTGTCTCATGGTAAACGATTATGACAGAAAAAAGAAAAGCTACGTGATATATATTTTGAATCCCTGGCAGTGGGTTTCAACGTGGTTGTAGTGAGCCAAATCGAGCTGAATGAAAAGGTGAAGGACCAGGTTTAATCTGAGCAAAGTACTCCAGGTGATCTTGGGGGAAGGGAGGAGGAGAAATCACATGGCAGGTCTATGGACCAGAGCTTAAATACCCTGTAGACGTGGTCCTGAGCAGCTCCGGAGAGGATCTGCCACTTGGTGGCTTTCTGAAGGGGGTGGGGTTTGGAGAGGGAGGGGTGGGGGGCATGGGTGAGGGGGCTGAGGCAGAGTCTCCAAAGAAACAGTTTGAAGTTACTGTTGTAAGGCCTAGGGCAGCTTGGCTACACTGTTGCCATGACAAGCTCAACAGAAACCAGTCAGAGAGTAGGCCTAAGTTTGGGGTTACTGTTAAGTCAACACCCAGTTCAGGAAAACCACAATTGCCAATACCCAGGGACAAGCCAATCAGCATCCAGAGGGAAAATACCTAACATTCCAAACCTAAAGGGAAGGTAGCTGACACTCCAAACATTTCTGACTATTATAGATAAGATTGTTAAACAAATGTCAGCCGATCAGGGTCCTGAACCCTGGAAAACCTCCTCACCCCAACCTCTGCTATGATAAAACATCTACCCCGACCAGGCTCAGGTCTCTCTGCTCTCACTGCTGCATCTGACAGACTGAGGGCCCAAGCTCGAGCTTGAATAAAGGCTCTTTGCATTTGTATATGGATTAAGTCTCCATGGTTGTCTTTGAGGGGTCTCTGAGATCTGGGCATAACACTGCAAGTCGTGAAGGTTTAAGAAAGTAATTTAGAATATGTAAATGCAAGTTGTGAAGTCTGAGGATGTGAAGGTTTAAGTAAGTAATGAGGGTCTAAAAAGTGATTTAAGGTATGTAAATAAAAAGGTGAATTAAGATAGCAAGTGAGGGGAATAAGGGCGCTGAATTCTTGATACTGCTTCCTGCTGTGTGGGAGACTGGGAGTCCAGCTCTGACCTGCTCCCACCTTTTGAAGGATTCTTAGGTGGAGGAAAGAGGGATAAAAAAAATATTAGGTAGAAAGATAGACCTAGATGACAAAAAGAAAGACAGAAACACAGGATAGCTTCAGGAGGTCCTGGGTCAATATCCAACAGCCTCGAAGTTTATTCAAAAGGGCTTTATATAATATGCCAAGGGGAGAGGCAAAAGATCTCCCTGTTGCAAGATCAAAGCACACCATATAGCCAAGTGCAGATCCTTCCAAACACCTGGTAAACATGCCTGTAGTCAAATCATCCCCTTATGCAGCCCTGCTCAGATTCTCAGACACTGAGTAATTTGAGCCTCTACAAGTTCCTCCTTCTTAACATTTTTAAAGGGCCCCTTAGACCCGTCAGATAGATTGTGTCTGTCTTAGGCCATCCTTCTTCACTAATTAGCCTTACTCATCGTGGAGATACACTTTCTGTCAAGTGTACTCTGTCTTAGGTTGGCAGCTAGCAAGAAGGACTTACCTGTCTCTGACTACCTGCCTCTGGCAGGGGGAAGTACAGAGCTTTACTCTATGCTGCTCTGACTCAGGTCCCTAACTGAGGTCCCTACTAAGAACTTGCAAGTAGCTGGAACAACTACAGCAATCCCTAAGTAAAGGAGTAGAGGATGACCAAGATAGAATGTCCTTTTTGAGTGGGTCTAAGATGTCTATGGCAGCCTCAGCTGCACCATGCCCTTTTTAAAATCAAACTCTTGATGCAACTGCATCAAATCTAAAGACTCCCTTAGCTTCACCAAACCATGGTTCATTAATATCAACAGGTTAACATAATTCTAGCATGAATATTACTATACACAATTACAATTCTTACAAACTTACATCCAAAAGCCAACTCTCAATAGGACTATTTACACTTTACCAAACTTTAGTAAACATCCAAAAGTGATCTCTTAACAGAACTATTTACATTTTCTTCTAACAAGACAGAGGGCACATGAATCGTGAGTTACAATAGTTAAAATTGTAGGTGAAATCAAAATTGTTCCATTTCTGAGGTTGCAAAGTTCAAAAAGTCACCAGGTGGTAGTGGCACTTAGGAGGTAGAGGAGGTGGTAGAGACAAACTCTGTGAATTTGAGGTCAGTCTGGTCTACAGAGTGAGTTTCAGGACAAGCTTCAAAGCTACACAGAAAAAACCCTGTCTCAAAAAAACAAAACAAAAACAAAAAAGTTCAAAAAATCAGTTCTAATAACCAGTCTTAAAGTTCCATTGACAACCCAAGATAGGGCCTGGCTCATTGGCCACCCTAAAGTCCCTTTTAGCCAGCTAAGTCATAATGACTCTTAGGCAAAACAGTTCCAAATATGAGGAGTCCCATTACCCAGAATTTGTTGCAGCTCCCCTGCATGCAACAACTCAACTCAGATCAAATAAGTGTCTCTGAAGCTTCATTCTCAGCCACAGAGGCACTTTCAATTAGCTTTCCCCTAGAAGAGCTGCCCTAGGGTTAAGGTGGAATTACTGCACTGAGATGCTGTAAAACTCTTTGAAAAGCTTTCTGCTCTGCTAATAGGAATCAGGAACCATGTCTCAAAGGAACCATGCATTGGTTTGCCACTAGCAACCAGAAGCAGTGTGGCTCTGGGCTTCATTTCCTTTTAGCTTTCACAGTCTCAATATTATCCTGGCATCTGGCTGTTCAGGTATGGAAAACATTTGAAATCCTTGCACCTCCTTCCCTCTGCTAGCTGCTTCTCTACTACTGGCTTGAAGGGGAGATGCAGGACTAGCAGCAAGAGTCTGCCATGCTCCAGGAGGCTTTTGCGACAGAGCAATTATGGCAACTTTTCCATTCTGATAGATAACCCTTCAGGTGAGTCTAATTCTGCCACTACAGAAGGAAGATGAGTACCGTTCTGAGAAGGAGAGACCTGAAGAGCCTCCAATTTTTGAGAAAGAGAAATTACTAAGTCTCTCAAGCCCTTCAGTTCCTTCCTTGACTCACCCTGAGACTTCTGTTCCTTAAACTTGGCTTCATGGCCAAGAGGGGACTAACCCTGATTGAATGATTTTGTAAAAAGGGTCCCACCTAGTGGCAACTCTGGTGGAGTGGAAGGTTTTGTTTCTCCCATGTGTGCCTCAGGGACAATTCTCCCCTGTTCCTTAGGACTCAGATCCAAACTGTCCTGAATTAGTGCCCACAGGCCAAAAGCTTCCAAAGGGATCTTTCTGGCCCATGCTCCAATGTTGCATTTTGACTCTGATTCTCCCCCATGAGTCTGTGTCCAGAGTCCCATAGTTGGAAAACAGAGGACACAGCTGCTCTAAAAACTCTAAGAACATCTGTACTTGTTGCTGCTTTCCTTTAACTCCCCTAGTTTTCAATCTTTCTACAAGTGAATATACAAACATCTGCCTATTATTTCCCTGCCCCATATCGGCTTTTCTTTTGCAGACTGCTAAGTCCACAATGGCTACTCATTCCTGGACACTATTTTCTCTGTGCCAGGTGTAGCATTAGGGAAATTCTACTCTTACCCTAAGTTTCTTCCTACCAATATCCTTATACCTAAACCCTATATTTTTACCTAATTTAGTAGATAGAAATTGAGAGAGAAAGAGAAAAACCTAGACAGAGAGAGATACTAGCTACAGCCTAAATTTTACTACTTGCTTCAGCTTAATATTTAGTTGATCTGCTTTATCAATATACAGTTTTACTTCCAAAGAATAGAATACCACTGCCTAATCCTTAATTCATAACCAGACATGTCCAAGTGTTTCCACAGTGCCCCCTACTCTTTCTTACTTATTTCCTCTGCATCCAAGTCCCAAGTTCTGTACCATCTGTGGGAGGCCAGCTCCTGCCTTTTCACGGGTTCTTATGAGGAGGAGAGAGGGATAAGAAAATATTAGGTAGAAAGATAGCGAAAAAGAGAAAGACAGAAAACAGGATAGCTTTGGGAGGACCTGGGTCAATGCCCAATGGCCTTTTTTGTTTATGAAAAAGGGTTTTTTTTTTTTATAACAATACCAAGGGGCAAGGCAAAAGACCTCCCCCTTACTAGATCAAACCACACCACACAGCCAAGTGTAGACCCTTCCAAACACCCGGTAATCACACTTGTGGTCAAATCATCCCCTTATGTAGCTCTACTGGGTAAAGCAAGCTCAGATTCTTGGACCCTGAGTTATTTGCGCCTCCACACCACAAGTGCATGCTGTCTGGCCACAGGTAAATGCAAGCTGGTGACTTCTGAGAGGGAGGAAGAGGATGGTATTGAGAAGGTAGCACAAGACTTTTCATAGCAGAGTCTAGGAAGCAAGCCCCTGCTAAAGGCCTGCCAGTGTCTCTGGGCCCCCCATTCTTATGAGTACACACAAGGCCATAGAGGAGCGCCAGGCTGAGACCAGAGCCTGCAGGGGCCTGCGAGGCTCTGACCTCAACCCCCTAGAGCAATGCCTGCTGCATAGTAGAGCTTTCCTGGTCCAGGGTGGTGGGGAGGCGCACTGAGCCTATGCCGCTGACACCACCCCGATTCCCCTGCCCCCCCCCCAGACAGACAGCCCATGCTTGAGCCATGGACAGGAAGTGACTTTCAGCTGTCCTTAGTAAAGATGGCATAATAAAGCCATATGACCTCTCTGTCTTTGACCTTAGCCAAGATGGTGCCTGCCTGACCACATGATGACCCTCTGGTGCCTGACCATGTGTTCACATGTTTTTTTTTCTTTCTTTCTAGACATACAGAACTCATATGGGACACATAAACTCAAGCATTCAAAAGTCAGTCAGAAATACATTCATGTGGCCACATCAATCATACATTTTCATCTGCACATACAAAATAAACTTTTTTAACAGAATGATGGACAAAACTTCCCAGGAAATTGTCAGCTGACCAATTTAAACAGCCAGAGGTAAGAATTCACAGGACTGCAGGTGTAGACTGAGAGATAACGTGGTAGGAGAAAGCTGTGAAGGAGCAGAAGATAAGGGGGGCATCCTGGGTCTCCAGTGGCAGTGGCAGCGGCAGAGGGAGGGCAAGCTTAGGGGTTTAGGGGGGAACAGGCTCCACGTGGCTCACCCCCAGTGGTGGCAGCAGGAGGAGGGAGAAGAATGGGAAACAGGGAGCAGACAGAGACAGAACAGTACAAGACAGTTTGAGTGAAAGTATGAGGGAGCAGGCCGTAAGGAAGGAATCCAAGGGATAGAAGAGGCAACAGGACAGGGCTCACTGGCAGAAGTTATGAAGATAGAGGTTTGGTGGGAGGCTCATTTTCCGTGAGTGAGGTAGAAGGTCCAACACATTGACCTCCAGCATCCCAGAGGGTCAGTGATGACCAATGATGGTGCAAGATAGCCTGTGGATCATCATCTAAAGGCTCTGGGCTATGGAGTGAGTGGGCACAAGCTGTCCCATCTGCCATCACATAGGAGCAGGGGCCAGAGGGCTGAAAGCCTGTGGTGGCCAGTACTGCTTCTTTTGGGTGAGACCAAAAGGCAAGAAACCACAGTTAAGATTATATAAATCCTAACTTGTGGAAAATTGCCAGAAGGGGTAGGGAGTTTACTGATTATGGAGTGAGTGTTGTTGAAGGTTCCAGAGATCCCAGTGTGTCTCAGAGTGCCCTCAGGCAGGAGAAAGTGCCAGGAAGGTCTCTGTTGAGTCCTGTAGCACCAATGTTATAATACTTGCAAGAAAGAAGCCTTGGCGGGTGAAGTCAAGGTGCCCCATGGCGCAGGTGAGACAGAAATGCCATGCAGATAGCACTCAGTAGAGAGTTTTGTCTGAGCAGCCAAGTGTTCATAGTGACGTTGCTTTTTGATCCTTCAATATCGGCTCTTCCTATCATTGTGAAGCAGAATTCACCAAGCATTGGATTGTTCACCCACTAATAGGGATCTTGAGCTGGGATTAGACCATCAGGAGACAAGTTAGTTTTACCCTACTGATGATGTGTTTTTGCCATGATAATCCTGCTCAGCACAAGAGGAACTGCATG